>NW_011359125.1:2942858-2962196 GCF_000735185.1 Notothenia coriiceps
CCCCCCCCCTCGTCACGGTACTCTCTTTCAAATGAACTTGTACGATGTTCACCAGGAGTAGCGTCCTTTCACACTGACAATCAATGAACGCGCCTTCTAGGACGTTTATTTGATTGTGTCCGTTTTTTCTGTTCCTTGTTGTCACACCGTCAGCGGCTTACCGTAGCGAGCCGGGTGAACGCTTTGAGTTAAGTCTTGCTCCTCGTACTACTCTCACCGACCGTAGGTCCTTTTTGTCTTAAACCTCGTAAGTTCTTCTTTTGAGCAGCCATAGTCGTGTCTGTCGTTTCACCCCGCGGTACTCTCTCGTTCTCTTCACGACCGAACACACACAACACACACACACACACACCAACCCACACACACACACACACAAACCACAACACACACACACACACACACAACCACCACACACACACACAACTCCCCACCGACCGAAGAACTTGCAGGCGCTCGCGAGCCGCCGAATTGTTACTTTATGTTGTTCAAGCAAGACGTGAGGTGTGGAGGTTCAGCCTTTGGGTCGTTCTTCCTTTATGTATTTGCTTGTCAATATTCCAAAGGCGCGTTGTCATTTGCTGCTTCATACCTCGACACCTCCAATTAATCTTACTTCAGTGAGGGTAAATTAAGCTCGTTTGTCAACGCAGCTCCGATTCGCCAGCGACTGATGAACGCAGATGCCTGTACATGAAGGTGAACGCAACCTTGGAAAGACCCGGTGCTATTTGTTCACGTTACATCTGTAATGGAAGTGTTTACAACTTTTGCCAAATATCTTCACCACCCGTATTTCATGCAATCACGACTTTGTTACGTGCTTAGCTTCAGGATGTGGAGCACCAATGGAAACGTACACAGTGTACAAGCTCAGTACACATAAACACACATAATACATTAAGACCAGGTGTATGCATTTTTGCAAATCTGACAAATTATTTGACCTGAAAGTTTTGCTTATGGCCTAAAAGCTACTTATAAAACCAATATGTTGTTGTTTTGCATGTTAAAGTTAAAGACATGATTTAGATTTAATCAGTGTTGTGTCTCCTGTTTCTCGGAGGTGTCACTGTATGCTCTCTTGGGGAAATATGCATAAATCTTGTGTTTCCTATAGCTGGCTCAGGGTATTGCATAATTCTCCTGTCTTATATTAAATGATATGCGGTGATACTGCGAGGGCTTGTTTATTCTGCGTCCCTACACGACAAGGAGATGTTTTAATCAGTCGAGGTCTCAAGGTGATGCTAAATTTACCTTAATTTAAATATAAAAGAAAAGGAATAAGTTGCTCCGGGTTCATCTGCAGTGTTTGTTTTTCTCTTGGTGGCTCTGACTGCTTTATTGAGTCTCTGTTGCGGGAGCCAAGCAGACTCACATTGGCTGAAGTTGGTATCGGAGCCCCTGAAGATACCTGAGATAGCTCCCTGTGCGGCGGGACATCCACAGCGCTGTGTCAGGCCAATCTGTGCCGTAAATCACTCTCTAAGCACAAAGGCACCAGCTTCTTTCCCCGATGCCCTTTTGAGGAGTGAAACTTTTCAGGGCAGGAGCTGATTTAAATGATAAAGTATGATACCTGAGCTGTGGTGACTCTTCCCAAGTTAGCACCGATGTGGCATTTGAATAAAAAAGAAATATATATATATATGAGCTGAAGAACTGACCCTGGATGGTCTGTTCTGGACTGATATGAATATGTAAGTGTAATAAATGCATGACAACAAAGTAGAAGTCTCAACTTTGCAAGAAACTTGAAGAATATTATTGAAATATTCGTATTTATAATTTTCCTAACCAAGTAATGACATGTTTTCTAATGTTGCTCTCGGAGAGTGAGGATGAAGAATATATTTAGAAACCCAAGGACAGGTTCAATAGTGCCTCTAAAATGACACCAAGTGACAATCCTGACTTTTAGGTAAAGATTTGTATTTATTTATTGTAAGATTTCAAGAAAAAGTAACACTTGTTTGGATATGTTTAACTGGGTTATTTAATACATCATATATATCATTAAACTAGATAAGAACATTACACAAACAAGATTAAACCCCCTTTCACATTTAGCATTGTCGTTGTGAGCGTTTTAGCACGACGACATTAGCATTTGGCCAAAAGCATCTGTGCTGAAGAGCAGCATCAGCACAGATGTTTTATGTTTCTTATTCCTACATTTCTTTAATTACCATGAACATAAGCCTGGTGGTATATATCACACCACCTACACAAGCCTGTTTTATTGCATTTTTATAAATATTTTACAGCAATTATTTAAATTGGAACTTAAATCTTCCACAATAATGTCTTATGTTTTAACACACAAAGGAAATATCGTGTGTGTATGTTTGTTTTCCCTTCTCTCTGTTCATCACACACTCTCACTCTGACACATTTACACAAAGAGACTGTGTTTATGTATAGAAAACAACCTCAGGGATGTTTCCAGAACAACAAACGCTCCGACGCTTACATGTTTTCCCATTATTCCTTCCCTCTGGCTCTGCAGCTCTATGAAGCCGAGCAAAGGGAACTCTTTAAACATGTCTCACTTTCAACATTTCAAACTCTTAATTGAGTGTGCATGTCTGGCGGTCTTTGTGTGTCTGTCTGATGCTTTGAGTTGACTGATCTAAGCTCTGGCTGTCAAAGTTTGTTGTCTTTGTAATTGGGTGTGTGGTTCTTTGAGCATACATGACATTCGTAGCCCGCAGAAATTCAAAGCATTGTGAAAAATATGAACGTGCTGTAATAACATTCGGTGTTTCTTTATATCTTTTTTTGTATACTTTGAATGAACTGTTCTGACCTTTTTACATTCAGCATCAGTAATTCAGAGCAAAATCATTATTCAGCCGCAGTACTGACACTACCTTGCACCTTCACTCTGTGTGTTCGTTCTGTACGCCGCTCTAGTTTCTCAAAGGAGTGACTTTTGAAATGTTGTTCCTATTTATTTTCCTTTGTAGGACACTTCTTAAAAAGCTTTCACTGTACCTCAAACGCATTTCATCACCTGTGACTCACACACCATCGAAAGCGACATCTTGATATTGTCAAGCATCCTTCCCATCGTCAGTAGATGCTTTTGTAATATAATAAAATAACCTTCAGTATAAACGTATAGAAAAGTATAAATGTCCCTTTTATGATTCATAACTGTACAACTGATTTTCGAGTATAACAGTTATGTGTTCATGCAAAAGTATTTTCCCACCATGCAACACACAGTAAAATAGACTCTTATTCAAAATGGCAAGGTATTCTTTTTAAGTGTGTGCAGGAAGTGAAAATGGGTTGCAGCGCTGACATGAGCAATCATTTATTTTAATGAGACTCTGTCCCTGGGCGGATAAGCTTGCTTTCTCATTTGGGTCCTGGAAAGTTTAAGAAGTCTTGCTCCACATTTGTTTTTGTCTTTTAATTTTCTTCTATCTTATTGTTTCCACCTGTCAGAGACTCACACACACACACACACACACACACACACACACACACACACACACACACACACACACACACACACACACGCACACACTGACTAATTGATGTTCATGCTGTGTTGGCAGGGCAGCCACAGACTGGAGGTGAACACCGGCCTGGAGGGGGACTGGTGCAGCCTCATTCCAGTCGGAGGACCCTGCCAAACCACCACTACTGGGCTGAAATGGAACCTGAGTGAGTATTTTTTTAAGCATTCAAATGATGGTCCATTGCCAGTAATTTTCTCATTCCACATACAGATTCAGAATCTAGCAACCATACATTTGTGTTCAGAGTGAACACAACTTCAGCCTTTTTTTTCAACATGTGTATTTATTAGATTAGATTACTTTATTGTCATTACATAATGCAAGCAGAGTGTAACGAAACTAGAGAATGCAATTCCTGAAGAAATTGCTAGTGGGAATGCTTTAGCCTGAAAATCTGACGCTAAACTGCTATGCTGAAATGTAATGTTTAAGAAGAAAGTGAATAATTTAATAAATAAGATTGAAATGATACATGAACACTGGGGGCTTGAATGTGTGATGACTCATGAGAGAAGAAAAGAAAGTAAAAAGGCTTGGAAAAGCAGCAGAACATTTGAACTGCAAACTTTTTAACTAACTTGATGGCGAATGATCTGTCACCATGCCAACGGCATTTGATGACATCCGGTATACAGTATATATATATGTCTTCACGGTTGGAATGTTAGCACAGAGGTGAAGTTTGAGCACTTTTTGAACATTTTCATAGGAGTTATAGCGACATCATGTTTTATGGCGAGGGAAACGGCTTATGGTGAGATCTCAGATTTGGCGTAGAGCTGTTGAGGCATGGACCGGTGATATACAAGTGAAGATTGGGGGATGATTGGAGCGTGGATTTACAGCGACATCCTGTTTCATGGCGAGTTGTCTGTCGCCATGGCAACGGCATTTGAATAAATCTCAAAACTGTCCCATAGATGTCTTCACGGCTGGACTGTTAGCACACAGCTAACTGCTGCTCTGAGCATGTCAGTTGGAGTGATGACATCATCGTGTTCCATTACACAGGTGTTTATATTTGAGCTAACAAGACGTCCGGAGATCAAAGGTTTCCATTGTTCTGAATGAGAGATAAACCTCTTACATGTGAACGTTTTATGGAAGAACCGTAACAGATATCTGTGAAATTTCAAAACGTGAAGCGAGTCAAGGAAGTTGAGTATCTGAAGTGTAATTTTTGTGTACTTTCGGGTTAATAATGTGGCCTTTTTGGCAGTTTAACTAAAGGTGTGTGCGGCTGCTACCATGAGGAAATATCTGCCTGAAATTACAATGGGGTTTAATGGAGGAATGTTGAACGTTTTTGTCACTTCATGCCCTCAAGAGGCATTTTGTTTAATTATTTTTCAAGCTACGAGATGTTTTCCTACGTTTGTCATGAAAAATTATGTCTCAGGAATGTAGGGTTTGTGAATTATGGCAGTTTTAAAAAAATATATGAAGGCAAATTTCAAGATTTTCTACCCTCTAGCTGTGACATCACTCTAGTTAATGTTAAAATCTGAAGAAAACCTCTAAAACAAGGTCTGAACAATGTTTAATATCTCTAAAAGTAAGAATCAGATTTAAAAGTTGTTTTACACGAATAATGTCAGAAAGATGTGTAACATTTTAAAGTTAGAATGAGGTTTCTGAGTGAAAGTATGAATGAACAGTTAGCAGTTGAAGTCGCATGAAGATTTGTTGAAGTCTGAAGAATTTCTCCATTGACTTCAATGTTAAAAATGTGATGAATTATGGGATGTATCTCTGGAATTATGAAAGTTATGAATGAGAAAAGTAATAGCCATCGATTCCCGACCGAGCTGAACGTTTTGGAGTTTCTGTGATGTTCAATGCGGGAGGAGGAGCGCGGCAAAATACCGGCGGAATAATAATAAACCTTTCGTGCGTAGCATAACATACAGTTGGAATCCTGTTAACAGCATTCCCACTAAATTAAGAGGGTCCAACCAGAGTGCAAACGGTCAGTTATATACACATATATCAGCAGTCTGTATTGACATCTGCTAAGGAAATTCAGAGCAATTGACTCTAAATAATGAAGATGCAAGAGAACTCAGATGTCTTACAATCTGAAGGTTTTATTTTAAAGGCTTGTCCAAGCAAAAAAGATCATTTTACAAGCGATAACAAATATGTAGTCATGTTGAAGGTCATCTTCAGCATAGCCTTTCTCTGTCTCAAATGCATCCTAACCAGAGCAAGGTATACACTAATTCCTATTACTCTACAAGTCCTAGTCATAACAATGTGTATCGTCACTGTCTCTACATGTCTATATCCTCAACCTTGTACACCAGAGAACACTGTTGACTCTGTTCAGACAGCTCTGCACATTTATGTGACTACATTTTAAAAAGATATGTATAAAGTTTAAGGTGTGAATATATTTAAATATATGCATATACTTAAAGATAGAAAATAGCTAAATAAATACAACATCCAGGAAAGTACAGATGCTTCTGTCAAGGGAAGCTGCAGTTTAGAAGAGTTTCATATATTAAAGACACATGTAACAATGAACTTGGAAATTCAATTAGACACCCAACTGAAGAACCCCCCCCCCACTCTGAGCCTTATGGCCAGCTGTGTTCTTAATGAGTTGGCACGCACCAACCTGCCATCAGTACGGGGGAACCTGCTGTCAGCGGGGCGCATAATGTGTCTGCATCTCGCTGGGTGTCCACTCTGTGTGTGTGTGTGTGTGTGTGTGTGTGTGTGTGTGTGTGTGTGTGTGTGTGTGTGTGTGTGTGTGTGTGTGTGTGTGTGGGTGTGGGTGGGTGTGTGTGGGTGTCTGTACACTTGAGAGAGCACGGCTGGGTGTCCGTGCTTGTTTGAACATATCTGTATGCGTGTTTGAATATGCAAGCATGTGTGTGTGCGAGACTCCAGCTCTGTTTATTAACTTGTTTTTTTTTTATCAGCCACTGTGTGTTGTATATTTACTCAGCCCACCTGTGTGATGGCCTTGCTTGGTAATGAGAGGGACTTTATACATGAGAGTCCTATGCAGATTAGCCAGTGATAACAAGATGCATAATTAATCATATGCATATTTGGAAGGCTGAAATTAATGATTTCCCATTGGGATTGTGAGGAAGGACCAGAATATGAAACAACATTTGGGAGAAGGACTTTGTTCCCCTTATGTGCTGGACTTCTGTATAATAGTTCCTATAGCAACAGTCCATGTTGAGATACAGACACTTTTTCCAAAGTGACTTACAATGAGTACCTTCAACCATTAAGAAACAAACTTAAAAAAGCAAGAATCCTGCAGCTATATTAGCTTTTTAAAAAGCCAAACTAATATAAGTGCTTCTGCATTTGCTTCAAATAAAATAAGACAAGCCAAGTGCTACTTATAGAAGTAAGTATTAGTTTATTTTCTTATTTGCTACAGTATGGTGCAGTCAAAACATCTGGGCTTTCAGTCTGCAATGTAAGATGTGTGGACTTCCTGATGTCCTTGTATTAATGGGAAGCTCTTCCAGGATAGCAAACGGGCGTCTTTTTGTTGAGGGGAACTTGGTTGATTTGTATATTTGTTATAACTAAGGGTTTGTCCTTAATGTATCGATATTTACTCAAACCTTTTCTTATGATGGTAAGGCAGGAGTTTTGTTGGGTAAATAGTTGACTTTAAGAGGCAAGATATTATGCCTTTCAGGCGTTGCTTGGCTATTTAAAACATGTTGTGCAAGATTCTATGGCTATTTATCAGTGGTCTGCAATTCTTTAGCTCCACCTTTTTGTTCGTATCAGGGTCTACCAAAATAGGTACCAGGTAAAAGGGACGTTCTACAACTTTTATCAATTGAAAACCAAGAAAGTATGACTCAAGCTGAGCGGAGCCTTACCAAGCAGTGGAAGCGCTGCGTTGGACTCTCCAGAAGGCCATTGAACTGGTCCCTCATGCCTGGGTTCAAAGCCTTCCTGTGATGAAATATATATGATATTTCTCTAAAGAAAGAGTTTGAGCTGTCAGCCATTACAGTCTTGTTGCCCCAAAGGAGACTTTTTGCTTGCATCCAGAGCTTGTTTTAACTTTTGCTTTAAAGAATAAAATGTTGAACTGATTCATGTTGTTTTGATCCAGTGTGGAAAGAAGTGAGTCATTGAGCAAACTCTCCTCTACTTGCTGTTCTCCAGGGGATTTTGAAGGATGATCTGAAATACTGTGGCCCAAGTTAATTATATCCTGTGTTCCTGTTGGTAAATCAATAATTTATATTGTTGTGATTTAAGATCAGAAACAGTACACATGTACGCTTGCAGAGCTGAGCTTCCTCGCAGTCAGAGGATACCGTCTTTTATCTTGTTGATTTTCTGTCAAAGTTTGTCTTGAGTATCTATCATTTATAATAAATCTACGAAAGTGTGAAACGCTTGGCTTATCAATAAGATGGCAACGTATTGAACATAGGTACTCATTTACAATTTTTCAAACTAAAACATCTGAAATTTGTACAGCAATCATATTCCACAATGCCTAGAGTTAGTGCAAGCTAAATAACATCAATACATATGCCAACAAAGTATTTGCATTAAGTCCGATAGTAAAAACAGCTGATCTGGGGTTGCAGGTGGGAGTATGTAATTGCAAGCGTTTATTAATATATTTTAAAACATGATTGTTTAATTAGATTTATTAATGAGAATTGAACAGTTGCTGTCTTAGAACTATAAATATTACCCTTTTGACTTCACCATTGTCAAGTTTTTATATAAAAGTGTTGTGATATACATTATTCAGTCATTCACCTAGCATCGCACTAGAGGCTGATTGCACGGAGCCTCTGGTTTGTTGGGCAGGGATTGAGAAATGCAGGGAGTGGATCTGCAACATTACGAGTTGATGGAGAAAGTGTTGGATGGCCGGTGCTTCAGAGAGTCTTTGTTGAGACTGCCGTCTAATCAAAGCACTGCACTGCGGTAATGATACTAAAGGAAGGGAGTGTACTACTAAATAATGAAGCGACTGCAGTGTAGTAAAGGTATCAATGTAGGAGGGGTGTGTACAAGTGTATAATGAAGCTACGTGCTAATAGCAGGAGGGGAGTGAGTGACTTGAATGTAATGTGGTGATGACGGATTGGCCTAAATATTACCCACACACTAAGCTGTAGTAATTCACTTTCTCTAGTTTCCTTCTGTTATTTCCTTTTTATTCTTCCCTTTAGCTTCCAATTTGCTCTCCTTCTTATCTGTCCCTCCTGCTATCTTCCCTCTCATTATTACTGAGACAGCTGAGCTACTTATCACCTTCTTTATGTTACATTCATTTTCAATCCTCAGTTTTTTTAAATCCCCCGAGGACACTGTCAGTAAATACTGGCATTGAATGTGCGAACAATGCATGTGTCGCTTGTGGCTAAGTGTCCACATATGAGCATATGTGTGTATTTTTAAGATGGGCTGTGGGATTTGGACAGAAGCTCAGGGCGATTTTCCAATTATCTATTCCATTCATGTTAATACTGTCATATTAATAATAGTGGGCACATGCACACACATTATTACAGACCAACCCTTCCAGTTATGTGATAACGAGACACGGTCGTTTCCAGAATATCTGGATAAGTGTGTCATCAGTATGTTAACATAGAAGACAGAAACACACACACACAGTATTCATATTATAGTAATACATTTTATTTACACTGCGCTTTGTAAGGTACACTTTAAAGATACTGAAATGTGTTAAAATGACTAAATATATCATGGAACAAACACAACGTTTATAATGCAAAACATTTAAGGCAACCAAAAATATATATTCATGTGATAATTGTTAATACTTTTCACAGCATGTCTTCTAGGTGGGTATTTGGAATATTTGCACTCATTGCATGATGAACATTAAGTGAGTAAATGATAGATTTAGCTAATTATACCGATTCATTCAAAAATAGGTGTTGGATATTAACATCTTTAATCAGTAAAAGCCCTGAGGTTGAACATGTCTTACTTTTACTTTTAAAACACTTGTGTTAGGTGAGGTGAAGAGGGGGAGTAACAGAGGGAGAGGGAGAGGTTGACAGGGAGAGAGCGACTGAGCTGGAAAAAATTAGAAATGCAAGAAGAGAAAAGAAGGATTTTGGAAAATATGTGAGAGCAGAGTGAGAAAAAGAGGTTATGATGTGATGACATGTGAGAGAGACTTAGCAGGTCTCATTCATTTGATGTTGGATGCTGACACACGGAGGATTATGGAAATTGTTGGAAAGTGTGTTGGTGCTTCTAGCAGGAGTTTGTATGCTCGCACACATGTTGCTCACACAGGCCGTTTCTCAATCGCGAGGATGCTTGCTTGGTAGCACATGTCTTTAGAGTCACATCCTTCAGAAGCGAGGCAAGAATCCTCCCTGGCATTCGGAAAACGAAGAGTGGAACAGGCTAGCAAGTGTGCAGGTGTGGGGAGGATTCTTGCCTCGCTTCTGAAGGATGTGACTCTAAAGACATGTGCNGTATTATTGTCTGGTTCTTTTTTCCCTGTGTTTTCCTGTCTGTCGGTAGTTTTCCCTGGTTGTGTCTAATTTCCTGATTGTTTTCACCTGTCTCCTGTGCTAGTCAGCGTCATTCCCGCCCCTGATTATTTCCACCTGTGTCTTGTTACCCTGTGTTTAAATTCCCTGTCTCCAGTATTCAGTGTCAGTTCGTTTTCGTCTCTTGTCATGTTCAGGTCTGTGTTCGTATTGTCTCTTGCTATGGTCAGGTCTATGCTCTTTTTTGTACTCGTGAAAAGTTTTGTTCCTCACCACGTGGGCGATTTTCTTTTTGTTCTAATTTTTTGTCATCTCATCCTGAGATTAATTAGTTACCATTTTTTTTTTGCTGTATTTTGGAAAATAAAGTATCCTACCAATACTTTACCTCTGTCTCCCGGGTCATGCAATTGGGTCCTACCTCCTAAGTGCCTGAGTTCTTAACAGAACGAACTGACCAAATATGGACCCAGCGGATTTGGAAGATTTTGAGTTAGATCTGTTCGATCTAGATTGTTCACTTCAATGTTATTTTGCCGAGTGGAGTGGAACCTCATGAAGAAGGGACAAAGAGACTATCCTCAGAAAGGCACAAATGGAGGTGGCCAGCATGCCATGGTTGAGAAGCTCGTTGCCTGAATGGCTCAGAGTTTTCTCACGCAGCCCTGAGTGCCAGTCTTCATTTTCTAACCCTTTTTTGGGATCCCGCCTGGCGTTTGGAGGTCCACGGAGCCTCCAAAAGACCTCAAAGAAACGCAAGGTCAGGAAGCCAGTTCGTAATCTTGTTCCAGCTCCAGAACCGGCCCACAAGGCCATGGATCCGTGCACCAGTACCGGCCCACGCAGCTTTGCTTCTTGTGCTCCATTACCTGGCTTACACAGCCAGGGTCCAGGCTTCTGCTCCGTGCCCAACAGCCATGGTTCCGGCTCCAGTGCCGGGCCCAGCAGCCATGGTCCTTGCTCCAGAACCGGCCCCAGCAGCCATGGTTCCGTGCTCCAGTGCCGGCCCACACAGCCATGGTACCGTGCTCCAGTACCATCCCACACAGCCATGGTTCCGTGTTCCGGTTCCTTGCCCAGCAGCCATGGTTCCGGCTCCAGTGCCGGCCCCAGCAGCCATGCTCCCTGCTCCAGAAG
Source organism: Notothenia coriiceps (assembly GCF_000735185.1). Classification (NCBI taxonomy): domain Eukaryota; kingdom Metazoa; phylum Chordata; class Actinopteri; order Perciformes; family Nototheniidae; genus Notothenia; species Notothenia coriiceps. The sequence continues at coordinate 2,954,023 of NW_011359125.1, forward strand.
CGGGCCTTACAGCCATGTTTCCGGCACCAGAACCGGCCCATGCAGCCATGGTCCCTGCTCCAGAACCGGCCCAGACAGTCGTGGTTCCGGCTCCACTTCCAGCCATGATTCCGGCTCAAGTACCGNTATACGATTGTAAATATTTAAACTGTGGGTTTTTCTCTGGAAGTGTTTTCTTTACGATGTGAGGGTCTAAGGACAGAGGGTGTCGTATTGTCATACTGATATTCTGTACAAACTGTGAAGTCCACTGAGACAAATGTAACATTTGTGATATTGGGCTATATAAATAAACAGTGATTGATTGATTGACACATACGTACACACACAACTATATAGAAACTTGGCTGTAATGTAGTAACGAGTATTTTGCCTTCACTTTTTGTAAAACAATTACTTGTTCCCTAATTCCCTCGTCTAATCCGTGTCTTCTGCGCTCAGTACTTTTATTGTTACAATTATTCGACATCAGGTTACAGGAGATATCACAGTTGAGGTGTTTTTGCAGTCGAGTGAGTTTCACAGCAGATACGCTGGAAGGGATTCTCTTTCTCTCTCCAGGACGATTCACAACCGCTGATGCTTGCCAACACATCGGCCAATAAATCAGCTTCCTCCCGCTTATTTATTTGATCGTCTGTCAGATCCCCCCAACATCCCACTATTTACTACTTACTTTCTCTCTTGACATTCCTCAAAATCCTGCACCTATTTCACATTGTCTGACTAGCACAATGAAATGATTCTCGAGTAACATAAAATAATGTGTATGGTTATTAAAGTACTGATACAGGGTTGCTGTAACCTCTAGAGTAGATGCAGGAGCTGTGTTTCAACACGACTGTAGAAGAGTGTTAGTTGTTTTATTAAAGTAATGGTTCAACCTTATCGCTCTCTTGTGAAAGTTAGTCCATCCATGTTAGATTAGCTTAGCATAAAGACTGTCAAATAAAAGGAAACAAGCACGCTAATAACTATATTATATCTTCTTCGTATAAAGGTCTCAATTTGTGTTCTTTACAAAGTGCTAAAATATTTTTTTTTGGATGAGCATCCAGATACCTTAAAAGAGAACCAATGGAGACTCCAGGATGTAACAATGCCCACACAAGACATACTCCCATAGCCTTGTGAAATAGGACATTTTGAAATATTTTAAGAAAATAAAATTGTGTGTTGTCCAAATTGTCAAACCACACACAGCCATCCAGCCAATGGCAGTGATCAACAGTTCATAATAATAATAATAATAATAATAATAGATTAAATGTGTATAGCGCCTTTCAAGGCACCCAAGGCCGCTTTACATGGTGAACAAACAAAGAAACAAACAAACAAAATGGGCAAATAATTAAGTAAAACATTAAATAAATAGCAGAAGAAGTGGAAGCAGGGGGACTGTTAAAGGCAACACATCAATAAACAAACACATGCATCAGTAAAGTCAGGGGAAAAGAAGACTGCAGGCTAGTAAACATGTAAACATTGCAGGTTTAAAGAAAATCTGGTTGTTTTTATTTGTTCCTCAGTGATGAACAGTTTTTTGTTGTTTTTGAGAGTAAGACTGGATAACCATAGACTGTATATATAAAGATGTGAACAGAGACTTTGTTTACAGGAAACCTCCACAGGCTAGCTTTATGTTTGTGTAGTGTGTTGATAACAAAACATAATTCTATAGCGTTACTCGCTCTTTCCTGCACAGTCATGTTGGAACGATATGGCGTTCTTGGACAAACCAGGCTTCCCTTTCCTTTAAACTGAGATTAATTAAAACCCTTTCATGCATAGAGGTCACTACAGTGGACAGCTTTCAAAAGGTGTTTTCTTCTATATGCATCGTTTTTTGTTGCATTGTTGCACCATCAGCCACTACATAGGACCCTATTGCATCATCCCATACACTGCCACTCAGTGGAAAGTCAGTGTAAGTGCATGATACATGTCTCTAAACCAAGATGGACGACAGAAAGCCACATGGACCAAGTCACCCATCTATATCTTGCCAATCCTTTTATGGAAAGCGTCCCCTGCAGGTTTAAAAAATCTGGTGACATCAAGTAACAACTAAGGAATCATATAATTCATAAATTATCAAAGTATTGATTTTATGTTTGCAGGAAATCATGATTAACCACCTTGTCCACTACAGTGGACATCATGCATCACTGGCTATATTTCAACTACAATTAATACTGGTACTGCTGCTGCTGTACCCAGGGCCGTCCCTCCCTACAGGCAGATCATGCAGACTGTGTGGGGCCTCACCTTGTGGAGGGGGGCACACCTTGCGGAGGGGGGCCTCATCTGAGGCGCACCTATGCGCTTATGTGGCGCAATTAGGGTGGCGCGGCACGGTTTCGCCGCTGCGAGGCTCCACTAGCACTCATCAAATAACTGTGCGTGGGGCCTCAAATTGGCCCCTGGCCCTGGTTATTCTTGAAGATACTTCATCTGCAATATCTTTTTGGGCCGTAAATCAATGTACTTATGTTATTATGATGTAATTTTAAGTTTGCACATCTTTATTTATCATTTTTTCAAAATGTACATCTCTTCAGTTCAAACCCTGAACGCATACTGTCCACCTGAGTGGACATATAAAAATCTCTTTGAAAAAACTAGATTAAAAAAAAAAAAAGTTCAAATCTTGTTTTTTCAAGCAATAATAACACTTGGTAAAAAGATCCTGAGTGAGGCTTTCATAATTCATGCATGAAAGGGTTAAGACGAATGAGATGATTTCTTGTGGTCAGGCATGATCTCTCCTCGATGCTGCTCCTCCTGCCCTGGCCTCACTGTGACAGCAGTTTTCCTGCGGCTGGTGGAATCTGCCTGAGAGAGGGACATGCTTCAGAGTTTCTGTTTCTGGCTCCAACGACTTTGCTTTGCTTTGGAGCCCTGATCCAATAATGTCAACCTGGAGGGGGGAGTGAGGCGCTCTGCCCTCTTATACTGATGGCTGCTTCTCTACTGAAGAAGGGATTGTTCTTTTCTCTTGTGTTTTCAGATAGGAAATATGCAAATCATAGTTCAGACTGGACATGGCAGTAGACAGCTTGATGGATTGGCAACTGATAGCCCTGGGAATGTGTGTTGTAGTGATGTGTTATGAATTATCACTTTATGTAAATGGTTGATTCTTCTTCTCCATCTGCGTTTCCGTAGCCATTGTTAGATAGAAAAGGGATTTCCAGCTTTTCTTTAAACTCATCCTCCTTTGTTAATTGTATGCCCTCTGAACTGCTGCTTTGCTGCAATATTGTTCATTCTCCCTAGAAGTTGCGCTTGCTCAAATCGCCCTTATTCTAAATGTCAGACCGTACATCTGTTCCACTCTTGGACCAAATATTGCAGCGACCATCTGTGGGACATTTCCTGATGTTTGTTTTTAGCTTCACGTGTTTGTTCCACCTGCACATTCAGCCATAAGATGTATTAATATAATTGCAAATACATGACGTGTGTACTGAGGCACTTAAAGTCACACTACACATTCAAATTCAGATCTCAGGATGAACCACTCACTGACTTTGTTTGGCTTTAACGTTAAATATATTCACACAAACATTTAAAAGGAAAAGCTTTCCAGGTATTTTGCATAACCGTCAGGCTTTTACCACAGGCTGTTTGCAGTGTTTGAGTTGTAAATGCAGTTGTGAAAGTGCAACTCATTACTGCTCTTGGGATAAAGACAAAGTGAGGGTCAGTAATGGTCAACGTATACCTCATATTCAATATTTTGTACCCAAAAAAAACGGCAGTATTTTAACCCCTTTTTTGCAAGTGTTAATATTTGTAGCAAAAGCAAGGGCAGACTCAGGCATACAGTGTTCTTGTCATACCTTCTACTGTAGTTGCTGATACCGATGATTATGCAGAATAAGGTTGAGCTCCCTGGATTGGTGTTTCTGGGGAACATAAACAGGCTCTTGTTGGCCAGGCGCTGCTTGTTGATTGGTGATGTCTGCAGAAGACGCCAATTTATTTGCATTAAGTAGCCTTAACCTCTGTTTTACCCCGCTCATTTCCTCTGCTGTTGTGCATCCCATTGCCCTTGCTCTGCCCTGTGGAAAATAAGTGGCAGTGGACCGCCTACAGCCAATAACCAGTGTAACATTAATCTGACGTAAAGGGATGTCATTGAGTCTCAAACTGCCATAAAATAGGAGTTACCCGATGGAAACCACTGACATGCTCCGCTCTCAGCACAGTAACCTTCAAATCACACTGTGTGTGTGTGTGTGTGTGTGTGTGTGTGTGTGTGTGTGTGTGTGTGTGTGTGTGTGTGTGTGTGTGTGTGTGTGTGTGTGTGTGTGTGTGTGAGAACAGTTAACAGTGATTTGGAGATGGGGGGCTGCTCTCTCCCTCTCTAGCATTATGGATTTATTCACACTGATTATAATGTTCAGCAGTGTTTGGCAGTACTTTCTGCAGAGCTGGAGAAAAAAATTCAGCTCAGCAATTCCCACACAGATATCACTTATTGAAGTCACGCAGAACTGTAGTTGGGATGTTAATGACCTGTATTATTTTATTTTTTCATCTCTGGTTAGCAACGACTGTGACAAACCAATGAAGTCAAGGTCATTATCCTTTTCCTTACACACACCTACAGCAAAATGCTCTCTTCCCTTCAAGTGTGTGTATCTAGAGGGCCAGACACAGGTATCCAATAAGCATGCAGCAAAGCCCCTTTATTAGCTGCTTATGAATTTTAAGCATGCCAAAAAGGAGCTATATATTTAACTTGACAAAGCTCATTGTTATTTAGAATTCAATGTATTCAGTATTCTAATTAAACCAGTTGTCTTTATCCAAATAACAACTTAATGTATCTCTGAGAGGTTAAATGTCCTGTAATGTGTATGCTAAGCTTTCATCAACCGTTATGAGTGGATGTTAGAAAAACTATTTATTTTTCTGAGAAGCAGATGAAATGTTGAATGGTTGGAAACACTATAAGCCTGCTCAGTCATTTTGACACTTTTTGTATCCTTTTATTCAAACCTTTTACTTTCAAATTTCCCAAATATTTTAAAAGCCTGGGCTCGGTTATAGCTTAATATTTTAATGTTCCCCTCTATCATTTGCTTTTATGGATATTGCTTTGGTAGAGTTGCTCAGTGCTGGTACATTACTACTTTATGAAAACTACTTTTGAGACTCTAAATGTTCCGAGGCAGTCATTAAAAGGACCTGTAAAAAGTTTATATATTCATTAACAAAATAGCTCAAACTAAGCAGACATGCACTGTGAGCTGAAGATCTGAAAAAGACTGGCTGGCTTTAATAAGATCACTGGCTGGTTTCAGTCTTACACATTGTAAACACTCAGTTTAAATAGCTGATGCATTAAGTCTGTTACCTCTGGCTTCAAGTGAAGTCTTTAGAGTTGGCTTACTTCCAAAGCGTTTATGACCTGTGTGAGTTTAACTTAAAATCATTCATTTATTTATTCAGTGTGATTATCTTTAACAGTTCAATCAATATACCTGCCCTCTCTTAGGACTAAAAACAAGAAGACGAAGACCTTATTAAGTCATGGTCTTAGTTTCATTACAGTGCTACTTAAATATGTTTAAATATCTAGTCTAAAGAAACCCTTGCTCTTGTTATGCACTTTTTAAGCTATTTTTCAAACTTCATTCTAGTCAAGACTTTCTAATATTCTAGGGTTTTGAATGATATCTTAATTTTGATTGATGAGCTCAGCTTTTCTCCTGAGTAAAGTTCAGAAGTCTCTGCTGATGCGTTACTTTTTTCCTGACGGCAACTTGCTGGACTTTGAAATAAACAAACACTTAATCTAGACTCTTACACACAGTGCTCCAGTGGTGCAGAAATCAAATGTGGAGCTCAGTCACCGACCATGGCAGCCACAGTTTAAATGACCAACACATGCTGGAGGCTTTATGCTTTGTCTTTGAACACTCATTTCCTGTTATGTCTCGTACTGCCATCTATTATGTTCTCTTAAGAAGTTAAGAGCTATTGTATTGTATGAATGAAATTCCTCCAAGGCTGCTTTTAAAAGGACTTTAAATCACCACAGAACTTTATTCCAACAAGTAAGAAGCAATTGACGATTATTGCTGTGAAGGTCAGCGAGACAATATGTCTCCATCTGTGACTGAGAGGAGTTCTATCCTGCGTGTGTGTCCGAGTGTGTGTGTTATGTGCTGGGGTGCGGAAAAACCTCCTTATTAATTTCTTTGTGACTCAGCCCTCCCCTGTACGACAGCTTAATATTAAAAAGCCTTCATCCTGCAGGCTGAAATATGGCCTCAGGCACGGTGTGTGTGAGATTGCGGGTGTTAAAACCTGCTTCGTCATGATGTTTTCGGCTCAACATGGATCATAATGAACAACAAATTTGAATTGCTGTCATCTACAAACCAACACCTCCCTGCATAGCGTGTGTGTAAGTGTGTGTGGGTGGGTATGAATGTATCTTCTTTTATTCACTTGCTTTGTTTTGCAACTGTGCAACTCTGTGTGTGCACTTGTTTCAATGTGCTTTTCTTACGTGTGTGTGTGTGTGTGTGTGTGTGTGTGTGTGTGTGTGTGTGTGTGTGTGTGTGTGTGTGTGTGTGTGTGTGTGTGTGTGTGTGTGTGTGTGTGTGTGTGTGTGTGTGTGTGTGTGTGTGTGTGTGTGTGTGTTGTTCATGTGAAAGAAAATGAAGCATGAACAATGGCTGTCAGCCTCACTGATGGCAGAGAGGCTGAGGAGGCTTTCCTCTGTAAGATAGCTTGATATGCAAATGAGCTGCTAGCACTCCACAACACTGCTCCTCATAACCTCAGTATCATCAGGACCATGCACTAACAAGCACCTGACACTTACACGCACACAAAAGCACAAACTGAAACATGCACATACGCCTTAGTTGGGCGATATTTAAAGACTTGAAGTCCTTGTTGATTTGTGTGTGAAATGCACGTTTATTGAAAACTGGATACAGAAAAGGTGCCAGAACATGACTTGCATGTTTGATCAGGGCACATCCATATCATTGGGCTTAAAGGATGCATGCAGTCCTGTTGTTTTAATAAAGAAGACCCTCAATGTCATGGACAGTTGTCATATATTTTTTTACTAAGCATTTGAACGACCTCTTGTCCACATTGCTTTAAAAGTTTATTCCTGACATTGTAAGAAGCAACAAACTGGATTTTGATCAAATCGCATGATGACCATCTGCACCATTAGTCATCCTACCTCAATTAGTTTAATGTCCATATCAAGGTATTTGTTTGAACTATTGCAATATTTGAGTTTTTTCTAATCACAGCTGATTATATCTGTTAGCCATAGCGATGCTTAGAAAAGGTACTATACTATATCTCTACTGTGGTCTGTAATGCAGTATACCATGATAGAAGATTGTATCACTATTGCACAATATAAAAACATACAAGCGTACACACATAGGGGCAAAACACACACCACCTATCATGTGTATTATTTCCTTGTACCTCTTTCCACCTTTAGCTACAGATAGGAGAAATGCTACTGATAAGCTACTCTCACATACATGCTATTAAAAACACCATGTTTTAAAGACGTCAGATAAAATGGTAAAAAAACTACCAGATGGGGTTACTTAACTTATTTCCCCAAAATGCTTATAACACATGAAGTAGTGCAATAAGGCTGCACAGACACACTCATCCAACACAAACAGGTGCTGATTTTGATAAAAACAAACACGTGAACACAGATGGATTTCGGCGGCAAAGTCTCACAGAGAGCCGAAGCAATTGAGAAATCTTAATTAAAAGTAAACTTTGGGCAAGATTAGGAAGCTTGTTCTCACTGTTAATGAGAACTCTCTGTTTCTGAAATGCAAGCCTCACAAACACATCGGCATGCAAATGAGACAGTGTTTTTAGGACTTTTAGCTTTTAGCAACACTCTCAACGTGAAGTGTGAGAGGAAAGTGCACGTCGGCATATAAGCATGTTTACTCATTGTTGAAGTAGATAAGCTCATGAAAGTTAGGGCTGCTCAATTAATCGTATTTAATCGCGATTACGATTATGGCTTGCAACGATTACGAAAACAACGTAATCGAAATAAAACGATTTTTTTTTTTATTACTTTTTTTTTATATATAATTTTTTTTTTTTTTTCTGTTGAATTATACTTCAAGTTCAGGGTAATCAACTGT
>NW_011359125.1:2962236-2982494 GCF_000735185.1 Notothenia coriiceps
ACAGAAGGGGTGACGGGTGAAAACAATCAGGAAATTAGACACACCAGGGAAAACTAACGACAGACAGGAAAAAACAGGGAAAAAGACCAGACAATATACAGGGAGGAAAACATGACAAGGAGAACAGAAAAACACCCACTACCAGACACACAAACTTAAAGTATCGCTTACTGTGAACCAAGATCAACACTTGTAATTGCTTCTCTCCAAGATTTTGCATCCCACTTATCTTGCTGAAGCATGCAGAGCAAAAAAACACCTACATATTTTCTTCTCTCTTTTACTGTAGCTTTCAGTGTAGTAACAAACACTATGTTTTTCCTTCGGCACCCGGGTACCTCTATATATGAGAAAAACAGAATAGGCAAACACATCATATTTGAAATATATTTTTTAAAGCTACGTTTTTTTCAGTACCAACACCAGTGTAAGAACAAATCAGCCTGTCCTCCTCCAAAAAACAGGTCAGAGCTAGAGTAGCTAGAGTCAAACCTAGAAGGAGCTCAGACTTGATGGACAAACATCCATCAACTTTTTAAAGCTTTGCTGACAGCTTGAGGAAGAGCGAGGAAGTGCTGTTTGTTTCATGTGGGGTAGCACCCCAGGCATACAAAGCACTTCTGGACACTGATATCAGGGCCAGCAGGTGTTGAGAAGACACCTGAAGAGTTTTACTGGCTTTAGTGATTGGGACATTGTAGTTCACCTTTACCCATATAATGGACTCGACAAAGGTAATAAGGACTTTCAAAGGAAGTTTGTGAGGCAACAAAAGCAACAGATTGGGAACAATTCCACTTGGTCAAACTCTGAAACAACAATTCTGGAACCATGCAAGGAAGAGTCATTCCATTTTTCTCAGCACAATGGTTGAATCATGTTCTGCTTGGAATTACGTAGATCCTTTAAAACTACAGTGATTATTCTAAAAAAAGATTTTTCTGCATTTACAATTATATTGTGAGCCCTAATACAACCCCATTGAATGCTCTCTAATAAAGAATATAGACCATTAAATGCCTATTTTCAAGATTTAAATGGACAGTTCAACGGAAGGTGCTTTGAGAAATACGGATCCACAAGAAATAATCATTCCCAGGACATGAGCTTTTAAACCATGGAACAGTAGAAAAGGACACATGCTTGTTGAGGAAATTGATAATTTTCTTGTCTCATTCCTGATAATGCACCAAGGCGGTGGCTGAGAGGAAATGTTAGCCAAATGCCTATTTATAGAGAATGCTGGTTTGGAAGAGTTCTGCATACCGAAAGGCTATAGTGAAATGGGCAAAGGCAAAAACTGGGGCTTTTATCTGCAGGAAGTAAAGCCAGGCTGTCTCATCACACTCCCGAAAGACTTCACTCTGGTTGGCTCGTTGTCCTGATTGGCATACATTTGTACATCAGTGTGATGAGCTGCAGAGGAAAGCATGGAACCCTTGAGGGTTTATCCTGGGTGAGACTGGAGCAAGACATTCTTGGTTTGGAGATGTGACACTTTTAAACAATTGCAGTATATAGAGTTTATTTCACATAACCTTATTAAAGTTCCTAAATGTACCCTTGTCATTTCAGTCAGAACATTTATTTCACTCAATTAATGACGGTAAAAGCTGTTTTGAACATTTACAATGATTTCCTCATATTTGATGTATTTTTTAAATGATATTTAATGATACTACACTAATGATACTTTTTTGATGAAAGAACGCAAAATCTTTTGCTGATCCCAGTCTTATCCGATTCATTATTATGAAATTCATAATTATTAGTATTTGAAGGTTTGATTACTTTGCTGAAGAAAAAAAAACAGGTCTTAGGTTCGTTTTGTGGAGAGAGGTAAATGTTTATGCTACATGTACTGTCCTTGATTCAATTAATAGTGTAACTACACATTTGTCTAATTAAATACTAGACGTTAACTGATTTAGAAAAACAAACACTCACGGTAGAAATTGACTTCAATCTTGCAAACTAATAGGCTCAGTACATTTACCCATCATGACATTTTGGAAAGTGAAAGATAAATAAAAAATAACCTGCGAAGGGAACAATCATTATCAATAATGCATGAATTACTGCATGAATTTTAATGAACGAATGCATGATTTAATTCATAACTAATCTTGAATCCATGATTAAACAGTACATTATCGAGCCACGCTTATAATAGTAAGTGCTTATAATTGTTAAGCTTTTAGCAGTGCCCCTGCATTCATTATTGGTATGAGTCCATGATGTGCTCTAAATATAGTCCACACAGCAGCAAATGTACATCTATCATTGAAACTTCTATCTCTAGGAGTTATCAGTCACATACACCCCCATGCAAATGCATTACATATTGCAGAGAGGGTTGTCTGGTCAAATGGAGTGTATCAGTAAATGCAGTTGGCAGTTCTCCTTAAGAGAACAGCGTAGGATGATAAACTGATCAGGAGTTTTCCCACTGGAACATTTGCAGGTATTGGCTGATAAGCTCCACTGGCTTGATTGGCCAATTCCCTGTAGAGTAGACTCACAGACAATGTTTCTACCCCCAGGTTAAAAAAAGTTAGGTAGTCTTTAGGAGAGGAAATTATGATGTTACCCCTTCTGAGTAAAAAATCGTAAGTGTTGTAATTGAGTTCACGCATAAGTGGCTGCAGCAGTTAAAACAACCCCCTCAAACATGGCAGGGCATAGCTTAATGTTAGCCTAATTTAGGCTGCCATAGCCCCACTTCATGATAAGAGTTCCCTGCTGTACCTAAAAAAAAAAAAAAAGGAACATCATAGATGTTGACAGTTCATGTCCTTCTTTTTGCGCTTCACAGGAGAATCCTAGCTTGCAGATCAAGAAATGTTCATGGACGTTGATCGATAGTCCACTTTGTGATTGTTCACTGGTTTTTGCTGTTGATTCAGAGTGGCAGCTATATGCTTTTTAACGAAAGCACAAACTATGCTTACTGCTTAAGAGAGAGTTTGTGGGCAGAGTTTATATACGATAGAGTCCAAGGAGTGCCCCCTCCAAGTGAGATCAAGGGTAGGCTGGAGCTGCTCTGTACCAAGCCACTTCAGCCGCTCAACAGCACTATTTAATCTCTGTCTGATTCAAGCGCTCCTGCTTCAACAGTCGAAATGATGCTCATCTATCACCAGGACCAATGTCACACTCACACACATCAGACCACATCCTCCTACAGTAACTGGACATATGTGAGCCCTTGCCAGCAGGTCCTTTGCATAGGGATGGATTCTGTTTTAGTTTTCTTTGATTCATTTGCATCGCTTTATCTGCTGGTTGTGTTAGCAGGCATTATATTCAGTTATTACCTAAAGGAGTTGTGTTCAACTGCTTTCATTGTTTGTGATTAAAAGCAACACTAGTAAAGAAAATTGTTTTCATGGATCTGTAAAACAAACAACAATCTCGTAAAAAAATGTATTTCTGATTGTTTTCTCAACCAGAAATATCTCAGAAATGTGTTCTGGGTTCGGTAACTTTAAAGGAAATAGAAGCGGGCCAAAATATGTAATTACTGGCCTTGTGGTTTCAACACAGTGTCCCTGTAGCTACTGGAATGTAGCTATTATGTCTTGTAGAAATGGATAACAAATTAAAGGAAATAACTGAAAAAATGCGTGTGAAAACACAACAGCAGATGTTGAAGTGGAAGATATGGGCAATTCTTCATGACGTTTTTAAAAAACAATGTTAAGTATTTTTCCATTACCAGCAGTATGTGAACAGATTACAGTGTTGACATTATGTCTGGAGCGTTAATGTATATTGTGTCAGGGAAATCTACTGAAATTAACAGAATGAATCCGGCCTTTCCTTTTTTACCACTCGGAAAAAGTTAGTGTCAGCCTGCCTCAAGAAGTGAAATGAAGGTTTTTGTATTTATTTTAATTGATTACATTTAAAGTTGTATGAATAAAAGACGTGAACCCTTCCACATTTTCAGAAGGTAAACGTGTTGCATAACAACCTGCAGGTGCTCTTTAATAGATGCCACAGAAAAACCATACAGCTTTTTCAGAGATCAATATTGTCAAAACCCACTTGACCTTCCTTCCTTCTCATGTGCTGCAGAATGTTCTCATTTTCGTTCAATGTTATATCACACAATGTCTGTTTCAAATGCTGTATTGCTGAGTTTCCAGTGGTTCTATATCTTCATGGTGTCAGTGTATCAAAGGCACATCTAGCGCATGCGACATAGATGGATGAAGCTTTTGATAGCAGTTAGCTCGAAATTGCCGGGTAAATCAGAAGCTGCACGTACAAAAACAAGGATTGTGAATTCTGCTTTTGTGTTTCTATAGTAGAAAAGAAAAGCCCCTTTATTCTTTGGACCCGGTGGCTTATTGTTATACTTTTGCTATTTTAATAAATTCACAACCTTTCATGCTATGTCACATGAATAAACAACATGGTTTGGTTAAGGTTAGGGAAAATAATAATAAACAAACATGTCTCATGTCTACACTGACCTTTTTAAATTGATAGATATGGTAAACAAATTAATGTTATATTGAACTCATTAGAAAAGCATTCACTGACAGTTTATTGTGACTTTACACAAACACAAATTAATGTAATTAACTTTAACTGGGCTGCATTAAGTTATTTCAAATGTTTCTGCTGTTGCACATTAGTAGTATATACAAATAGTATCTTAGACAGCTAGCCAGTTTACCTTGATTTTGCATCAAGATACACAAAGATCTGAAAGAAAAGATGCCCCGACCCACAGTGCACAGCAGCTCCCTGGATGATGAGAATCTTGTGCAATGGCCTTTCTAGTCACCACATCTCATCACTAATTGATCACCCATGGGAGAATTTGTGAGACGTCACCCTCTACCACCATCATCAAAACACCTAATGAGGGAATATGTTTTGGAAGAATGATGTTCATCCCTCCAGCGGAGTTTCAGAGAAATCTGTGACACCTTAAGAAAGCCCCTTTCAGACCTTTTTAAGTTCATCTGACGGCAAAGCATGTCAAAAGAAACTGGGACATGTGTCCTTTGCACTTAGTTAAAGCCTAAAAATTAAATGAGTTTTAGAGAGAAACTAAAATCCCTTTGAATCTTCCCTAAAATATTAACGTGTTTCTTTAATGTGTTGTTACATGGGCCATATTATTATAATTGTTAAGTTGGTATTTTTATTTTGTGCCTCTACTGTGACATGTTTACATGCTTTAATGTTCAAAAAGGTATTTATTTTTCTCTTACTGCCTGTGCTGCAGCTCCTCTTTTCACCCTCTGTCTGAAACCAGAGCCCAGTCTGTTGTGATTGGATAACCGCTAAATATATGTCTTGCCTTATAGCAAACATCTACAATGTGGTTGGAGCGCTAGCCAATAGAGTGTGAGTATAACAAAGTGATTCATTAAGTAAAGTAAACAAAAGGGTTTCCAATCAAGCATTCCAGACAGGGGGAATGAAGGGAACTTTGGGATTTTTAGCCCTTGCATAGCCATTTACTTGCACAAAAACCTAAATAACAAACTACCGGAAATGGAAAATACCCCTAAACCATTATAGGACACTTTAAAAGACAACAATTAACCGGACGGTGGGTTGGAAATGCCTCAGCTAAAAGGCTGTGGTTATACACCATTGGGTCAAAATAAAAAATAAAACTGTGGCTGTTACATCGTCGGGTGGGCCGACAGTGTGTTGCTAGTCGACTGAAGAATAAGAACCAACACTTGTATCGCTGCTGTCTCTGTCTGTTGACNTTGATATTATTTATTTAAATGTAGACATGAATGTATAATTTATTTTATTTTGTATTGGTTTTTCAGTTGATTACCCTGAACGTATAATTCAACAGTTAAAAAGTTGAAATTATTGTTTGTATTTGTTTTAAAGTACAATAAATGGATGTTTTCAAAGTGAATGAATAATCGCATTTACAATTATTGACCCAAATAATCGAGATTATGATTTTTGCCATAATCGAGCAGCCCTAGTAAAAGAACATTTGGAAACATCTTAGAGAGGTGGTTGTGATGGGATGATGTCTGGTTCTCTGCAGAAACACAGCGTAATAGGAAAAAGAGAAGAGGGATTTTGTTCCCATTCTTAGTTGTGATACTGCAAACATGACCTATTTGATGTGAATTTAGAAACCGTAAATCTCTAAGAATATGTTGACAGGACATTTAAAGATGCATCCTCAGCCCTCAGCAGTACATGCAGTCTGAGAACTCAGTATTCACAAGGCCTCCTGTACACTGGAAACTATTGTTTTCACAGGTAAAGCACTTTAATTGATCTTGTAGTCAAACAGATAGATGTGTCTGACAAACTAGGTTCAGTGAGGTCTTTCCCTGCCAGAGCAAGACTGTAAGATCTCTCCTCTGCTCCTGTTTCCCAAGATGCAACCCTGACCTTCTCCTACTCTTTCCATATCTCTATTTCCCTGGCGATGTTATTCTGTCCGTACTCTCGCCTAGTGTATCCTTTTTTCCGGGGTTCATTCTAAAGAAATTAATCTATTCTTCCTTTATCTCCCAGTCTGGCTTTTTCTTTCATATCCCCTTCTATACATGTTCTCTCTCCCTGCTACACCTCTCTACATAATAACGCCTCACTCCTCTGCCCCCTTCCCTTTTATTTCCTACCTCTCTCATTCGCTTCCCCTCTTCAAGGTCCTGGAGAAGGGGAAATGAAAAGTGTATGTATTCTGTTGCGGTGCAGCGGGAGGGAAAACTGCTGTTTTATGCTTTTATTTATGGATCTGTAGATTTCCAGCGCTGTGCACATCACACAGGGGGGNGGGGGGGGGGGGGTTGAAGAGCAGCCTGTTGTGAACTACTGCTAATACCCCCAGTGGAGCTGCAGACTTGCAAGAGGAGGCGTGCAAACATTAACATACTTTGGACCAAACCTGCACTAGCATAATGTTTAGAAAAGTGAACTCAAGGATTAATTACAGGATATTAATGTATGACACTACTAGCTAATCCCCCCATCCATCAAAAAGACACATGACATCGCCACGATCACGTCAAAGTATGTTATGTCCTCTCCTGTCTGTTTGTTTATGTCTCTTGCCTGACTCATGCCAAGCAGAGATGAGTTTTCTTATCTGAAGGTCAACTTTAGCCAGCCTTTGTCACCTCACACTCTTAGTCAAACCCAGCAGCGCCATCATAAACATTTAATAGAAGCGGCTATCATCACACAGCAGATGGTGCTAACGCTGCTAGCGCTCGCCTTGGCTCTTGTCAGCGCCAATAAATAGCCTCCAATATAAGCAGACAGTCAGGTAGAGAAAGTGAAGGACATGTATAGAAATCACAGGGTGGATATAATATGTGCAGTGAATGCAATAGAACAGGCAGCATTCTCGGTTTTAGTTCTTTTCCACAAATTGGAAGCACTTGTACATTTTATATAATACGTGTGAGGTTTCTTTTCTGTCATGGAGTACCATCAATGCTCGCTCTCCAAAAGGATTTGAATCAACTATGCAAACAAAACCCGAAGAGGCTCTTATGTTGTTTTGCATCTGAATGGTAAACCCAGCACAAATCTTCTGTTAGAGTAAGATATAGCTCGGCTGAACACCGAAAAGTATGCATTAACTAAAGTCTTTGCCTCATCTGTATGCAAACTGCAGAACTGTGAGCTTATAAGTCATTCATTTCAGCTTTTTTTAAATGAAAACAGTATATTCCTGAAAAATATTTGGTGGGTTTAACTTTAAAAAATACCTTCTGGCAGACTCAGATTCTGTTCAGTCTATTTATTGCAATGACGTACGGATTCTTTCTGAAGGTGCAGTAGAATTTGTGCAAAACAGTCATACATTCACCTCATTTTAGTAATTGGACAGCTCAGTATTGAACAAACATGATTTATAGAAAATGATTGTCTCTCTCGGACTGTGAAGCGCGATGCAATTTGATATCGCGCTAGTCTAAAGGAGTGGAGGATCTGACTGAATGAGTTCAATTTGCCTCTCGATGACAAAAAGGGTTTCACGCTAAACACAATCAGATCCAATGTGAAGGGAGAAGGATGCGCCTGTTTGTGTTGGAGTGCACGGGATCACAGTCAACAGATCAAAGTTATTTTAAAGGTCTGATGGGTCAAATATTCCCGGCAATAACATCGTTTAAATATACATACTTTAAAGCAGATTTTACTCGTCGACTACCTATACTAGCAAATCTTTTTAACATAATTTATTACAACTATTTTAATATTTTTTTGATTTAATACTTTATGTTTTGTTTAAATGCTTTACTTTAATATGCTCTTGTATTACTTTTTTATATTTGTCAGCATATTATAATATGACTTTTCCTTATATATTTTTAAATGTCTTCATGCTCTTCTTTAATTTATTTCCACATACCTCACTGTGTCTCGTAGCTTTATATAAAGACAAATTACATTACATTTAGCTTTAGAATTGTGGTAGTACGTCTTCTTAATATATCACTGATAATTTGACACGTTTTTCAATGCTTGAAATGCTTCATGGTGCAACCTTTATCATATCCCGTTTACAAAAATAAACACTGAGAGGAAGAAATAGAGGGGCTCCTACCTCTCATAATGCCCCTCTACCTGTCCACTGCAGATTGAGAGTGTGAGTGTGTGTGAAGCTCTCTGCTCGCCGACCCTCTCTCCTGGGTAATTTGTTGTGTAAATACGGTCTACTTACTGCTGACGGGCCCTTTCGGCTGTGGCGCTGGAAATGCAATTACAGGCAGCAAACATCTCCATTGTTATCACTGGAGGGTGCGACGCTCATTTCGCTCCCCTCTGTAACGGGCCGCTATTGATCGGCATCAGCTTTGAGGAGGGGATTACTAATGAAGCCATCTAAAAGCCTTTTGTACGTTGAAGAGTTTGCATGTGCATATATGTGTGTTAGTGTCAGTATGTGTGTGGACATGTTAGTAAATGGATGTGTGTTTGAGAGACAGAAGAGATAATGTGTTTTTGTCAATGTAGGCGTCACTATGCCACCCTGTTGACTCCTAATGTTTCCTGCTGTGGTGCTCTGCTGCCCCTGGTGGTAGTTTGGTGAGTTACATCACACATCTTCTCTCAGATTGTATTACGATCACAGTGAGCGTACGCACTGATTGGGAAGCAATGCAGCAATGGCCGCCTGCTGAGTAACATAATATCTGTGACAATTGGTGTCTTTGAAGAAGCTATAATTTTTTCAATCATAGTTTAATATCATTATCATCAGGACTAAATTATTGGGAGCCATGCCAGACACTCCACACCAATGAGAAGAGTACAGAAACCAAACGGAAACGTAGATTGTTAAGTAACATAAAATGAAATGCTTCTTGTAGCATTTGGCTCATATTAAGAAACCTTTTGATCACATACTGTTCATCTTTCCAAACTTTACAGCACATTCCCCTGCTGAGTGAGAACCTCAGGCAGGCACTTTAACACAGTCAGACCTTATTCTCATACACACTGTGACTCTGGGTTCACTCAATTATTAAGTAACCTCACATTCAGCTTTCTCTCCTCTTTGTTTCAAGTCAAGCTGGTCTAATGCAATGCTTATGAGGCGGCCTTTGAAGCAAAAAAGCTTTTTTCTGTGTCGCTGTTTGATGTGCGTGTAGCGCCTGTGGACAAATAATTTGCTTCATTCTCTGCTCTCTTTGTGAAGTGATTGCACAACTATTTTTGTACAATCATAAACTCCTTACTTTTGTCCCTTCTGAGGATGTTGCAACAATGCATTGTCAGGTGTTGATTTGGGTTAAAGAGGACTGTACATTATGATGTTTGAGGCGTTGCGTGTGTATCGTTAATTAGTCTCTGTATTGTTGGGGGGGCTGTGGCGCAGTGGTTAGTGCGTTAGTGGTGTTGGGATCAGGGGAGCACAGGTTCAAACCCCACTGCAGTCAGCATGTCGTTGTGTCCCTGAGATACTTCACCCCAAATTGCTCCTGTGGGGATTGCCCACAGTATTGAGTATGTAAGTCACTTTGGATAAAAGCGTCTAACAACTAACATGCTCCTATTGTAATGTTCAAAAGGGAATATAATTTGTACTTCTTGGAAATTAATCTAATATAGAAAATCTACCCAGAAATAAATGGCATTTTATCTAAATATGCAGATTGAAGAGGAACTTGGACTAATTTAAAGATATTGTTATACTAATGATGCTCCACAGTTGTCTTGATTCCCAATGTTCGGAGGAACATGGTTCCTTAAATACTCCCGATTTGCAGTTTAATGATTCACACTTTTGTTAAAGCAATTCCTTTAATGGATGAGGAACATTTTATTAAAACTAACTCTACTTTATGTACACTTCATACTCATATTATAAAAGATCTAAGTGTAGGACTGAACTGCATTCTTTCACAACTAGTTTGTATAGTGACCTCTGGTGAAATCAGTTAATAGGTTTTAATGATCTCGTTATTATGTCCATCTGTATTTCATTACTTTTCTTAATAATATATATGAACCCTTAACTACACAAAAAGAGTGCAGTCTTGGAAGATAATGTATTCTCTGTTATCTATGAAAGTGTGAGTGGTTACAAATTAGTGCCTTTTAAAGCCCTCCATCTGGGAAATATATATTCAGAAGAGTAGATTGGAGTGAAAGGAAAAGAGAGTAATTAATTGAATAAATGGGATGATTGACATGAAGAGAAGTCCATGTGGCCCGCCTAGTTAGAGCAGAGCTAATCCCCCTCACTTTCAGACACTCTTCCCTAGGGATGGGGATTTGAAAGCAAATGAATATTCGCCCCTCAAAAAAACGGTTAACCGATTAACCAAAATGTACATATCCTATAAAAAAAATGTTGACAAAAAAATAACTACATAGAAACCAAGTCGAATTTGTCAAATGTATTGAACTGGTGTCCACAGTTTGAACAGTTGACAGCTATAGGCCTACAGCGTTCATGCTTAAAACATAACTTGTTAAATGAAAGAGGGATCATACAGGAACAACATAACGGGTTAGGGTAACGTAACCCTATCACAACAGAGATCAACCTATAACAGGGCCTATCACAGAATGCAGCTATTCAATACTCATTCTTCTTTAAGAATATGAGCATGTCTACTCAGGGGAGAGACGGGGGCTGAGGCGAGATCAGGCCAGCTGTAGAGAAGACCCTCTCAGCTGGGATTTAGGCATAAGATGAGGTTTGAGTCTGCGTGATCTGCATGTAGGGAGGGGCAGCAGCCATATCATTAGCTAGAACTAGCTAGATCTGATGGATTTGGACACAAACGCGAGTGAAGTATAACCGGACGAGAGAGAGAGATCAGCACCTGCAGCTCTGCCCGCTGTGAGGGACCGGTGAGCGGAGCAACACACACCTTTAGACCTCACTTAGCTATGGCACTGTCGTATACATTGAATTATTCCATTTGATCATATGTAATCAACTCAGGCACCCCTCCCAAAAAAATATTCAGAACTCATATTCTCATACCTGAATAAATTGAAATCTTCTATTAATCGTTCCCATCCCTACTCTTCACTGACTACAAGCAAACCAGATAATAAGATAAGATGGCTAAAAACTATATTCACTGTTCATAGCAGTCAGAGTTGAGAGTGCTGTGCGTCTCTGTTTATGACGGCGCTGCTGAGACATAAACAGGTGAACACTTTCCAAAGAGAGATCAAAGTAAAGCAGTCTTCTCTGTGAAGTATGACAAACCACTTGTGAACTCAATAAAAGCCACATGTCCTGACCTGTAGGGGAGAAATGTTTTACTGTTTCATTTGCTGTAGATTGCGAGAACACAGTGACAGATAATAGCGAATGAATAATAGAGAGCCCCAGGTGTAAGTCTCCTGAGGCGAGTTCGCCCTTTTACATTAGACACGATCCAACAGCTCCACTCTCAGGGTACAACAAGCTTATTCCCAGTCAACGATGCATAAATAAACTTAACTGTTAATGGGAAAAGTGACACGCACAGCCCTGCCATTTAGAGCTGTTGAAGCACACCCAATGGTTTTGTTACTTTCCTTGTATATTGACTAAATTCCTCAAAACAAACTTCCATATAATATATTAGATATAAGCATTTAAGGTGTTTATTTGTAACGTTATGTTTATTTTTACCCGTCTAACATTACAATGCAATAAGTGAAGAATGATTACTTATTTAGGGGTCTGGTGATAAATGTTGAACACTCATGGGTAAAGTTAATGCCCCTCGTTAGATATTCTACTGCACTTCCTGGTCAGACCACTTGATGTCAGTGTTGGCTAAATATGATTTCAGCTCCAATAGAGGACAAAGAAATAGCATTATATAATTGAAGCATATGTCTCACCAACTACTTACATGATTTAACCTTTAAATAATAATATTTTAAAGTGGCAAATATCCTGGGCTACATAGATCAATTCTAAAGGGTGAATATCAGAGAAAATCTACATAATATAGTAATTTAAATGTTTAATAATAAAAGGCATAGTATAGTATCTCAAAATGTGATTATGTCGAAAATATCTGGAAGAAACACCGTAGTATAGTATGTCGAGAATATGATTAGTCGGAAAGTATGTTGAATTTGTTTTGACATTTTCAACATATACTATATATGTTACTATGCAATTTCATCAGATTTTTTCATCCCCTTTTTACGATATCATTCCTTATGTCGTTTGTTTTACTTTTTTCGACATAGTATATTATGTCGTTTTTGTAATTTTTAAGGACATATATACTATGCCTGGTTTCTAAACGCTATACTGCGCCTTATTTTGACAAAAAACACCATGTTTTTTCTTTGACATGGTATACTACTACTTTTCGGTCATTTAAGGGAGGGAGGACCCTTATCTTCATACGATATCATGATGCCCTAGTTTGACATACTGACATGTGTTATGTTGTTTTTTTAAATTGGAGTTATTTGGCTGGGAACTCCTGGCCTCTGAATACCAGACATAAATCAATATCATGATCTTGATATAAAGAATCTTAATTCATGTTCAAATAACCGGCGGTGTGCATTACAAAGTTAACTAGTGACACCGGAAACCAAATATCTAAATTCTACCCACTCAATCATTTACCCAGACTATTCGAAGCAGCCACTAACACCCTCATTAATGCAGAATCCAATCATGTGTCTCCTCTCTCTAGATGACCAGGTTCTGCAGTTTGGGAAGTTGGTGAGCACCTCCAACACCTACGAACCTGTTGCCCCTGGAAACCCCAGGAAGCTTGTAACCATGACAACAGACCAGCCTCTGCTCTGGAGTATGGGTATCTGTAAGGAGGAGGAATGACAGACAGGAAATATCCTAACTCTCATTAGTCTTACAAAGAATGAAGGAAAAAGTTGAAACGCTACTATGTGGCCAAAAACCTGTTGATTGATCAATATCTGGTTAGCTTTCTTGGTTTATAAGAACATTCCAAACCAAGCAAAGAAAGATTTTTTTTAATGCCATCTCTGCCAAGGATATTTCATATTTTTATTTTAACTGGTTTTATGCAACACGTGGCTATGATTTTCACTGTGCAAGCTGAAATTCAAAAGCCTAAAGAATGTGCCTTTTTAAATAAGTGCCACTGTTCCCACTTGTATATGAAAAATACTGAACTTCAAACTATGTGTGCCTTGTATTTCTGAATGTCAGGCAATGATCAAACCATACTGTAGTGATATCAAGGCTATTGAAAAAAGGCTGGAGGAAAGCATTCAGTTGTGGTTTCCATATTTTTTATTTACACATTGAAATATAAATGTCGTGCACCGAATGTAAAAATGTCATCCCTTCAGTCCCCGATCACACCAGCACACTAACACCTTGCATTGCATCGCCATCTTCTGTCCCCAGGAGTTTGAAGTTTGTTCTTGTCCAGGATTTAACCTCCACTAGAGGGGAAACAAGAGAACGGCAGTGTTAGTGATGAGAGAAACTTATAGGTACACGAACAGAAACATGTCACTGTAATATTCAGTTTGAAAGAGCAATGAATAAATAAAAACTGCTCTGAGAAAGACAATCCCTTAAATGCAAGTCTTGTGTGCATTAGTAGACCCACCTTGATTCATCGCTGCACTAACAATTTCCTTTCAAAAACAGACAATCATACTTCTCGTATGATAATGTATATTGAGACTTTTACAAGCCTTAATTAATGCTATTTTGATGTTTTAACATACTGTACAAAATAAAATCACAAGTGTGACTGTTTTTCCCTTGTCTTTTGTGTTGGTTTCTGTCAATTAGGCAATAAAACAAAGTGTTTGTTCAAAAAGATAATTCCAATCATAACTTAAAAAATACATATCAATGTTGATCGTACTAATGAGTAAGCACTTGAACAGTGGTTTGAAATAATGTGAGAATTTCCAGCTCTGGTATACAAGTGATATTTACATAGTGTTACTGTGAAAAAAACAGTATTCTTCTTTCATGCCACCATGGTGAATATAGAAAATAAAAAACTCTTGAAAAGTCTTGATGAATTAAAGTAGTTGGTTTGACAACAGCAGATCTTGCATCATACCACTTGGAGTATACTATAAGTCTAAGTCATAGAGTCAGCAGCAAACTGAGATTGTTAATAAAATAGTTAGGTTTTAGCAAATGAGACATGGGGTACAATTAAATATAGCACCCCATGTCTTTTCCTAACCATTTGTCCTTGACCTCTATGAAGAAACCTACCCACATCAACCCTTATTCATCAAGACTCCCTTGCTTTTTGATTCTTGACTCTAGTCTAAAACCAGTTCATAATTGTAAAAGATAGGACATCAAATAAACTTGCTTTACTATATGAGGGCTGGACAAACATTTAAAAGCCTTTTAGTTAATTCTTCCAACGCTAATTTGACTGTGATTTAAACATATTTTCAGTGAGTAGATACAGAGACAATAAAGCACGTAATCAAACACTGAGGAGGTAGTGTCATTACAAAGTCTCTCCCTCTAAAGGGCCACCACTGATATCATCACAGGGATCAAGTGTTTGGCAAAAGCTTCCCTGAACAAAGTGGCGAACCACAATCTTTCATCAAGGCAAATGCATTTCTGTTGGAACATCAGTCAAAATACCCAATAGTATGAAAAGATTACCGTCCATATAAGTAAAGTGTTACTGTTACTTACACAATGATGTTGTTGATGGGGATGTGGATGAGTTTGACGAAGAAACCAATGAAGCCCATGATTGCGAACCCAATCGCTGTGGCCATGGCAATCTTCTGGAATTCTGAAGGAAGCACAATTCAACGACGTAAGACAAAGGGCTTTTAATAATAATGGAAATCAAATCAAACGTAACCCACAAGAACCCACGGTGACACAAATGTTACATGACAGTTAAATGTTCTGGAAAGTTATTATACAGCTTTAGCCTTTATTTTATCTCATGAAGTCCCTAAGTGTGGTGGGTCATGTGACTTTGTGTTCCCATAACAACATGTCCATATGACAGAACTAGCTATATTTCGAAAGCTTGTTTTTTTGTCGCTAAAAGGTAAGAGTGTGTGTGACATATATGTCACTTTTCAGATCTCTGACAATAGGGGAGGTTACTTGTCTGAAATGTGTTCTATATGGTCCATTAAGTCTAGATGATGTACCCAATAATTTCCCCAAAAGTAGAAATGAGGCCGGGTTGTTATGGGTTAAAATAATACAATGAAAGGAAAAACATACAGTAATCATATTAAAAGTATGGCAAAAAGCATAGTATGTAGATTAGATCTGACAAACCGTAGTGAAAAAGGTTATAGTGTATACATAATATTTCAACGTATAGTATAAAAGTTAAAAAAAAGTCGTATACTATGTAGAAGAAGTAATAGTATTGTTAGTGGGAAAAAAGTCTGTTCTGATCACATAGTACAAGTATGTGAGAAAAAGCTATGGTGTGTTGATTAAATCAGAACAATCGTAGGAAACGAAGTTATAGTGTAGTATTGCATGTTACAAAACGATTCCATATTATGTCGGGGAAAAGGCATATTACAAGTCAGAAATCATAGTATAGTATGTAGAAAAGTGAGAGTCAAGTATGTTAAAATGTTTTCAGCTAAGGATGATGTGGATCAACTGAAGCTCAATTAATAACGTTTCGACAGAGATGCCAACACAACAGAGACTGGGCCAAATGGATTTAAATATGATCTTACCTTTTCTATCGGGTTTCGTGCATCTCTTTACGAGCCTTATGGAGTCTTTGACGAACTGCCGGCTGGGCTCCACAAACTGCATAACCTGATCCATGATGTTCAAGCTGCAGACAGAATAAAACCTGATTTAGGGTCAAATCTCGGACTGCTGCTCTGAGTGATGACGTTGACTTCAGAAGCCTGCGTCTATCATGACTCCCACAACGGGCCTACTGTAAAACACAATACTGCAAATGTCTTTTTAAGCATCAAATATCAACCACTATGTTGACAATGGTGTGTTCTTGTCGTTAAAAAACATATTTTGAAGTCAGCTGTGTAAACTAACAGTCAGCTGTGTTAGCTAACATGCTAGCTAACGTTAACGTAAAAAAAGCTAACCTGTCGACGTTACGCTAGTTTAGCTGAAAATAGAATACAAAAACGAATACAAGTCGAAATAAATACCAAACCAGCTAATGCGTTAACTTTAAGTAAGAGATATAGTCATAGTTGATAGAATATCGCTCAGTTTACCGATCTGTGAGGTCGTGTTAGAAGAGAAGACAGTCGGAGGAATGAGGACATACGGCGCTGAGGACACGTAGCTTCTGGGAAGTTTGAGATTAGAGAAGGGCTGACGTAGCATTTAAATGCGCGCATGCGCGCATGCGCAGTATCTTCCCTCGTCATCACTGTCGGTTATTTTGGGTTTGAGTTTCTGACCATACTGCCACCTACAGGCCGGGATGTTTACATACACAATAAAGCAGCATGGGTTAAAATATTTTTCTTACCGTCGTACAGTGGAAAGTAACTAGGTACATTTACTCGAGTAGCTACTCTTCTAAGTACAATTTTTAGGGACTTGGAATAATTTTACATTTTGATTGTATGCAACTTTGTAATTTTACTACATGTATTTATTACCTTTAGTTACTTACAATATTATCAGCATCAAGTGTACTGAAGTGGAAAAGTTCATTACATAAAATAACCCATTTCAGAATAATATGTATCTCTGGATATTAAGATACACCTTTATTGATCCTTAGCAGGGAAGTTCAGTTGTTGCATGATAACTCCAAACATAAATACACATGGCCAATGTAACAGAAGCCAATAATAGGAGGTACATAAAGGGGGAAGCCTTGGTCCTATAGACTCCTGCTATTAACTCCACTAGCTCATGTCACATTCCTTAAGTCTTAACTACTCTGTCATGTGATTTGGATTAAGATACTGTTTCTAAACACAATTCATTTTCTGCTGATCCACAATATACTGATTGAGTCCTACATTTGCAGAAACAGTATCTTTGTGACCCTTCGACTGCAGGATTCCAACACATTTTCATTTGTCCTTGAAATGAGTCACATTGAAATGTAGTCATCTGTTTGAGTGACATCGCTCAGACTTTAAGACCCTTCGTTCCCTCCTCATTATTAATACAGTGAATTTACCTAATCTCTCTGAACTCTCTCCTCCAGTGTCACGTTACGTTTTACCTAAAAGCTTGGAAAATGTTAACATTAATACATTCACTCCGAACTCAAGCACATGGTAACTTTTACATAAAATGCACACTTTGAATCCAGTTAAGTGTCAATTGTTTATATTTTTTCTAAATTGAACATATTTTCACACGCTCAGCTAAAAGGAAGGCATCTGAAACAGCAGATAATGTGATACACAGCTGTTTAATGAAACAGTTAAATGAACAATTTTAGATCAATGGATTGTATTTTACTAAATATACATTATAATACTTCACAAACAACAGAACCCAGTTATTATTAAATGTCACAAATTGCTTTAAAGATTAACCACAATATGTGCGCTATAGAAACAAGTGAGAAAGAAACATGTTTTTTGATTCTGTAAGTCTATGGTTTTACCAGAATCTTTTTTCTAAGAAACTAAAAAGCTTTTGCATTTGCATATTTTTGTCGGGATCCTTTTTTTAAAATGTGTATGGGTAAGCCTTAATTCTCCATGCACTTTTTCTTTTCAATAAACACATTTTTTTTTAAAGAAGGAAGCCAACATGAGTGTTTTGATTCATATTTAGAACATGGGGTAGTTTTCCACCTACACCTCTTCTTGGTGAAATTAGTATAACAACAACAAACACACAAAAATGATCCTAAGAACAACCAGAACTTTGTTTCTCACTTTCAAATGTAAAGACATTTCCATCCAAAGAAAGATCATGGACGTCTTTTAAAGAAGCTGTACAGCAAATAAACGCCATCTACACTCAAAAGTGACTTTGCAAAGAATGCCTATGAGGAATGTTGAATAATTACAAAATGACTAAAATGTCCATTTCATTTTTAGATATTTTACAAATAAAGGAACTCTTGGAAGTGACTAAACGACTTTTGGACTGTTCTGTACTTTGAGTCATAAAATAAAACCCCCCTCACAACAGTAAGATTAATATCTCTATGAAAGTGTGTAAAAGTGTTCTTTAAAATATGATATAGCACACACTGGCACAGTTGATATGCTCCTATTCACTGCCAGGTGATGCCAAGCAGGTTGCAGCTTATCTCCCACAGTTTCTGGGCCGTCTCATCATCAGAAGCCGCTCTAGAGCACCTTGCCGGAGCGCAGTCACTGTCAGGAGCAGAAAATGAACATTACACACACAAAAAAGTAGACCCTCAGCTGCCTACATGATTACTTTCCATTTAGTCAGCAGGAAGTAATACTAAGCCGCATGAGGCACTCTGAAAGCTCTTGTATAACCAATAGTACCTGAAGTAGCCTCCACTCTGGCTCTCCAGGCCCGACTCCACAGCGCAGAAGATGGTGGTCTGCGCCCCCTCCAGGGTTGTTTTTGTGAAAATCCTGAAGATCTTCACTGCCACCTGGATGCACTGGTGCTGGTGCCTCCACAGGTCGGACTGCACCACCCCCGGGTGCAGAGAGAACACGCTCACCCCTGTACCTGCAACACGAGAACCAGCACCCACACAGTCACCTACACACATACAGCACTGTACTATTTATACATGCAAAACACTAACATCTTGATATTCTGCTATGATTTTCATACAACTTACACATGTTTCTGTGCAGAACATGCTTCTTTTTAACACTTGTATCAATGACTGAGCAATGTAATACGTATTTTATTTGTAATGTTCTTTCCTTTAAATGGCTTTTTGTTTTAAATCCAAATGGTCTTGTGTGACAGCTTTCTTCCAGATGTAGAGAGTTACCATTAGCCTGCAGTGTTGTCATCACACAGTGTTTTCTTTTAGTTCTTGACCATTTATCAAAAAGGAAAAAATGAACAGACGGAGGCAACGTGATGGCTCATTTAAAATGAAAGACAGATTTTTATATAAATTGAATTGCTGGACTTTGCCAGAAAGAGAAAAGATAAACTAGAACGAACACTTTGGCAAGCGTTCTAATCCAGAAGTAGTGGCAAGTTTGGACATGCTTACATAAGTCTATTGTTCAGTATGAGTGAATAAAAGGCTTTTTTTAATATGCCTTTCTTAGCAACTACAAAGGCTATTATTATCTAAGTGCACTATAAAATACATTCATCCTTGTTACGTGCTGGGTGTGTTTTTCTCTGTCTCTGCTGTGCAGGTACACCTGGTCCGCCCCTGGCTCCGCCTTCCCCAGGTGTCCTGATGACATTCAGCTGGGGATGACTTAAAGAGGAGAAGCTGAAGGAGAAGAGGTCTCTTTTTCCCGTCCTGAAACCGAGGGATTACGACCGTGGCTTTCCTCTCACCTCATGTCGATATATATATATTTTTGCTGTAGTTATTGTGTGAACTCTGGAGGATATTAGCATAGGTTTTTCGCGGCTTTGTTTCCTTCCCAGTAGGCTGTGTTTGGACCTCTGGGTAGAGGAGGGAAGTCTGGGTCCTACGGCTCATGGTGTGGCTGGCCCAGGCCCCCTTCTTCCTTTTTGTTTGTTTTACGCTGTCCTCCAGACTTGGTTCCTTTCTGCCGGTAGGCATGCATGTGAGTTACGGCTCTGCCACAAATAAATGCCCGTCGATAACTAAATTCTGTGTTTGGCTTGTAGTTAGGGAAAGTTAGGTATTTTTTTAGCCATATCGTGAAATAATTTATTACCAATAGCTTTTTTTACCATATGT
>NW_011359125.1:2982531-2986994 GCF_000735185.1 Notothenia coriiceps
TTGGCTCATCAAGGCGATTCCCAGAGGATTTGCATGTGATTAATGGGAGGATGTATCCTAGTACACTACATAGGGACAATGGCTAATAAAAAGCTATTGGAATAAATTTATTTCACGATATGCGCCAAAAACAATACCTAACTTTCCCCTAACTCATTGGCTTGTTGTTTTTATGTTGCGGGTCTTCCCACGAGCCACTACCGCTTGGTAGAGGGACGGGACGTAACACACGCACAGAGATTAATAAATATATTAATGTTAGTAAAAATACATTAAAGATATGTGTGTTCTGTTTTCTTATCAGCTTGTATTTATTTATATATACATTTATTTATTTAGTGTTAATTTATTCCTGTATTTATTTCCACATTTATTTATGTATTCCTGTATTCATTTATTTTTTCTAATGTATATTTATTGCTGTATTTTTTACTACATGTATTTATTTAATTTTTTTCCTCACATTTATTTCTTCTTGTATTTTTGTATTCTTGTATTTATTCCTGTATGTATTCCTGTATTTATGCATTTATTTATTTGTTACTCTTGTCATGTTCTGTCTTCAATACCTGGCAAAATCATATCACAACAACACCTTTAGTTGGGTGTTCAATTTGTTCTAAAACACATTGGTGGTCCAGAGGTTTATCCATTGTTTTTTCATGCAGGTGCTCGAGGTTCAACACCCAGGGGAGGGACATCTGTTGTCTTCTGCGATGCTAATATTACATTTGGAGAATTACAAAAATAAAATAAAACTTTTTCTAACAAAGTGACGCCCATGGTTATAGCTAAAGTGGCATAGACGCAAAAGTGGCACAGCAGATAAAAACATGCATGCAATAACACATAATTATGATTAAAGCATCAATAATTATAATCATATGTATGAAATGGGACAATCTGCATAATGACTATACTTTTACTTTCTTAAGCATATTTTGATGCCAATACGTTTTACTTTGACTTGAGTAACGTTTTGATTGCGGGACATTGATTTGTAACAGAGTGTTCCTACACACTGGTACTTATACTTTTACTTAAGTACACGATCTGAGTACTTTCCCCACCTCTGCCTAGTCGTATGCCATAGTTTTTCCATGAAGATAGCAGACCAAAAATACTTTATGATGATGGGGAAGCAGCTTCAAGTCACCAGCGTGCGAACGTACGTGCGGGCGCAGTGACGTCCGTGTCCCAGAATGCAGTCTGGTAAACAGACATGGAAGCACCAGGTGAAGACCTCCACAGAGGCTGAGCTCTGCACTCGCTCTTTCCCACCGTCTTCTATCTCCTTCGCCCAGTGCATCCCGTTGATATACACCTGCCTGGTGTCCCGTTTACGCCTACATCACCCACAGCCTTGGTAAGAGTGAAGTTGTTCTCGATCCGTGACGACTGCTAATGACTTCTGCTGTGCTGTCAGCCTTCTCGCTAGCGCTAGTCACGGCTAGCTACAAGCTTCAGCTAGCATGCTAATGTAGCCACAGTGCTCTAGTAGCGTTAGTACCAGTCACAGCCCCACACTGCATGGAGCCTGTTTTCATGACATAACTTCTGGTAGACTCTGTGTCTCTTTTGATATGCTGTACTTATAATTATCGTTTACTCTGCCGATTATATTGTTTGATACAATGTTAATGTGGTTAGTGTGTATAGTAGTGGTGGGTGCTTGCTTTCTTGGTCTCTGCTAGCTAATGTCAGCTAGCTAACAACTTATCAAGTTGTGCACCTAACCTACTTGTCAATGTCAAGTAGTAAGCATTCTAAATTACATAATCTAATTTGCCAATCATAGCCTTTGATATACTGTCTTTGTACAACCCAACCCACGATTTGTTTACTTTGCAATATAGCAGGTTGTTTGGAAGGACAATGTTACATTGTTTACATTATATTCATTCAATCTTAGTAGTAGTAGTAATATACA
This sequence comes from Notothenia coriiceps, assembly GCF_000735185.1. Classification (NCBI taxonomy): domain Eukaryota; kingdom Metazoa; phylum Chordata; class Actinopteri; order Perciformes; family Nototheniidae; genus Notothenia; species Notothenia coriiceps. The sequence goes on from NW_011359125.1 coordinate 2,984,462, forward strand.
GTGTATTTAGAAATATGTTGAGGCTGGGTGACAATTCAATATGATGTAAACTTGCCTCTCAGTGTAATCATATTTTGATAATATTATGTTATGGTTAGTTATACACAATCCTGTTGTCAAAATGACATGTTTTCATGCAATTTTTCAACGATTTTTTTTAATTTAATGTGAGCAACAAACATCTGAACAGACTTATTGCTTTGAATGTCAGTTGATTATTTTATGTTATTTTGCATATGCTTGCCATGTGATGATTTACACCCCTTATGGACAGAATACGCAGGGTACAACCTGCTACATCTGTACGGACACAGAACAGCCACCATTGAACAACCACTCTGAAGCACACTGTCTGTATTTCTCATTAGGCTTCTGGCTGCAAATGTGTCAAGTCTCAATGTTCATTACTTAACTCTCATACAAGCAGTTCAGTCTGTAAGTATTTGGCAGTTGACATATTTGCGTCAGCTAAAACAAAATAACGGCTATAAGATTACACTTGACATTTTATTCCAAGGCTTCATTGCCGTGGTTCTTATTACACTTATGTGAAAGGTTAATGGAATGGAGACATTTTTTTTTTAATGATGTACAGGAAATATTACGCCTTTTTTTTATTCAAAAAATTCCAATCAAAGAAAAATGCTAAGAGCTCCAGTTTATGTTTAAGCCCAGATTTATATCCACATTACCCACACTTCTTGAAGCACCAGTCCAATGGCTGAAGCAAGATAGAGTTTCTTACACTGCAGTTCCTCTCATATTCTGTCCATGTTCTTAGAAAGAAAGGAACGATTACTGGTAGCTCTATCATACAAATGAATTCCAACTCCCTGTAGCATATTATCAAACGATCATTTGTATGTTTCCAAGTCAAACACACATCCTTACTTAAACTTCAAGATATTCGGCTGAGTTTGAAGTTTCTGGGCTTTAACATGCTACAGCAAAAATATATAGCTGCAACGCATCTGACGAACCACCTTTGAAGTATGATGCACATTTAATCAAATTGAAGTCCAAGTAAGTGATCGTAATTCATACACAGCACTTATATTGTATGTCTTAAAGTGGCTTTTGCTTAAGGAAGTTACATTTATGAATATATTACAATATGTCTTGCATCAGTAAAGACAACAAAAACACGAAAATAGGGTACAATCTCTGTGTTTGAAGGGATTACAGCGGGGCTGGGGAGGGCGGTTAGAGATGTTGCTCAATGGGTTGGATTACTGCAAAGTGGTGAAGAATTCAACAACAAGGCCCTGGGAGGAAAGTCAGAATCAGAATACCTTTATTAGTCCCACAGAGGGGCAATGTACGTTGTTAGAGCAGGCAAAGAGCCACAGACAGCTTAATGTTACATAATATGTTACATGCATAAAAAAGTATTAAAGTGTTCCCTTCCTAATGATTCCATATTCACATGAACTCTATCCAGAAACAACAAAACAAAGTCCCTGATAACTGACTCATCTACTTTCAATGCTTGTGTGTGTGACTGTGTGTGTGACTGTGTGTCCATAGACGTCCTCTCCAGTGTGTGTGGCTGCCAGAAATCACCAAAACTGATGAGGATCGGCTGATAAACTTAAAAATAAGTTATTTTTTTCTTATTTTGCCAAGGTAAGATCCCACAGCATACGAACGTTACTATATTTTATAGCTGTACAATAATCACAAGTCGTTGTATAGTGCTTACAGATGTTTGTAGTTGTTGCTTACTTAACGACATATTGGAGTTCAGTATAGAACATTTAAATGTTTCAATCAAACCCGATGGAACCAAATATTCTTGCCTGGCTTTGAATATCATGGAGGGTTTTAAAAAGAACTATACATGGAGTAATGATACAATTAGTGTATTAAAGTATAGTTAGGTAGTATCTAGCTAACAGGAAAATAACAACTAAGTACAACAGCTCTGAAATGAGTAACATTTATTTGCTTAGTGAAATACTTTGTTCACTTTTTGATAAGACTACAGCAAGAGTGTGTTGCCTATTGAGGCTATAGGTTGCACCAGTGTTTCCCCTAGGTTTACTGCTTTGGGAGGGTGCTGCCTGAGCCGTCGCTGCCCTGAGCCGGGGGGGGGAGGGGGGGATATAGTAACTTTTTATCCTCAGAGAGGAGCTGTGGATTATTGTTATTGGATTAATGGCATCATGTTGTTTTCTTAGTGGGCAAAAACACTAAACTCCACACTTAAAATGAGATGCGTTACTTTCCAATATAAGACACATGTTCAATGTGAAAAGTGGAGCGAGGTAAAAAGTATTTGAATTACTATACAATTTGGTGCTATATACACACTAATACCTATCACTTAAATTCAAAAAAACTCACAGCTCCCCGCGCGGCGGCTCGTGGCGGGGACAGCGCGCCCCCTCACAGCAACAACTGGCTAGCCGGCAAACCTGGGCGTTAGCCATGTTGATGCTACTATGGGTGATGCATCGCCGCAGCATTCTCGTTCTTATTCGTGTTTATTTGACTATGTAGTAGGCAAAACTACAGATACCTTCTTTCAAAT
>NW_011359125.1:2988139-2994579 GCF_000735185.1 Notothenia coriiceps
CGCACACGCGCGCGCGCGCACCCACCCACCCACACACACACACACACACACACACACACACACACACACACACACACACACACACACACACACACACACACACACACACACACACACACACACACACACACACACACACACACAGATAGAGCTTCCCCTATTCACGTTGTCTGTCAAGAAGGGACTCCATCTTGGCTAACCTTAGATGACAAATGGACAGTGGGTGTAATGACCATGCAGGAGGACCACAGCTACTTAAACCGCCATATCACATTTTTTCGGCCTTATTTGAGTCCAGCACTTTTTAGCGTGAGAAATCCAAGACCTCTGAAAACAAGTCATTTGTCAAGGGTTTCTGGTTTTACAGACATGGCTGAATAAATTCAAAAATGTGCTGTTCAACTCTGTCCAACCCTTATTTCTGTCCAAAACTGTAGCGGAATTCTCCAGAAATAACTTTCCATGATTTATCTCCACTTTAAGTCTACAATGTGATACTTGCCACACAATTATTGTACAAACTTGATATTCTGATGTCCTTGTACTGTGCAAAAAACAGATTCAAGCCAAACCAGGTGAATTAGGAAATACATGTCTGTATTGTTTTTTAAGCCATCTTTCACCACCTTAAGCCTCTGGTTCCCTATTTGATCAGCCTCCTGTCTGAGTTTACAAGCCGACCCTCTGTGACTCACACCTCATGCTTCGTGCACACACACACACACTTACAAACAAGCACAATCACAGTTAATGTAAGCAAACAGCCTTTGGTAGACACACCTAAACACACCATAAAGCACATATAGGCCTTTAAAGTGGCAAAGACAGACATAAACAAACACACACTCGGAAAGTGTGTCTCTCTCTGTGTTCCCAATCTGACAGCCTTTCCTGAAATACCAGTCTGAGAGGTCTAGCTTGAAAATATGTTTCACCACAACTTGGAAAACAAAGCTCTAAAGAATCTGCTTGGGTTCTTCTGTTTATGCTTTCTTAATAGCAAGCTGATTTTTCTGGATACCCAAGAAATGTAACAATACAGTCTACTAAGGACTAGAGTTGAACCCCCCTCTTGTTCAAACTTAACCACAATTGTGTACAGGTCTTCCCAAAATCTCGACCACTTTGCATGGACAGCTGCCAGTGCTCAACTGGATGCTAAATGCTCAACCAGTAAAATATATATCTGGGTCATTACTACTACTGAGGTGTCCTTCAACAATGACCCCTAAGTCCCAAACATGCAAGACAAATAGGAATAGTCCGGTAAAAGTCCATTTAATTACCAGGTATTACTGCATGATGGGAAATGGTGTTGATGTCAGGCCAGCTGGAGTGTAATTAAAGGATCTAGTCATCAGTGAGAGTAAAAAAAACTCTTCAAATGTTTGTGTGTGTTTTCTTGAGTGGGCAGGGCTATAAAAGTATTACTCAAGCTTCGCACATCTTGCTTCAATTAAAGCTGCGGTCACTTTGCGCAACCCAATGGAACTCTGGGTAAACAGGAGCTTTGTAGATGGTATAGTTCGCACTGACTGACACACACACACATATATGCACACACACACTCACACAAACACACACTCACACAGTGCGGTTCTGGTGGTTCACTAGCTCATCAAACACTCACATATCTTATTCCTGCTTCATGTGTGGTCCCCCCGACTGTCAAAACTGGCTTTAATAAAACATATTTCTTGGAAACAATCACATAAACTTCTCGTCTTATGAAACCAATCCTCTGTTATTAGCTGCGTTCAGCTTGGTCACCTAATAATACCCGATCAGTTCTGATAATACTGCTTTTGTACTAACCATAACCCCTCAGTGTTGGAGCCACAATCCGTTTCCCGGAGATGTTTCTCCTTGGCAGTGTCTAAAGGTTTCTGTGAGAACAATACAAGCTCAACAATGGGTCTGTAAAACTTTCCATTTAAACCAACATGAAATTCACTTTGTTGTTTTTGGTCAGTCGTCCCACCCTCTCTGCGGACAGAGAGCGCTGCTATGAAGTCAATTAAATCCCGAATGGGTATGATCCTGTGGCAAGACAGTGGTGAGTGCCTGCATCAACAAGAACAACGTTGCTTAAATAATGGGGTGGAAGAAATACCCAGGATATATGTAGCTCCTTAGGGTCTTTGTGTCCCCCAAAAAGAGTTTGTTTGACTTCTAGGGGATAAACACACAGTTGTATAACAGCCCATTGGCGCCATGAGTAAAAAGGAGGGAGGTTCCATAAAAAAGGAACAAACTAAAACATTTGGTGATGATCATAAGTGAAAATAATGACTGATGACTTAATCTCTATTATGAAACTGACTTTCAAAGTCAAGCTTCTTCAATAATAAAGTCAGACTATCTTTTGAATGTAGAAAAGAAAGTACACCAATAATGTGACTTTTTGACTACAATACAATATTAAGTTCAAGCGTGCTTTATTAAAATAGCAATAGATAGCAAGACTAGTATTATTTAAGGTTAAAGAGTGATCATTATTTTATTATACATTATAGATAATTATCTCATAGTGTTTCAACTTTAGTATTTTTATTTTAGTAGTTCCTATTAGTTTTTCAGTTTCCATCAGAAAAGGGTTTCTGTCGAGTCCTTTCTGATGCAGGAGGAGACTAACCCTCTTAGCTTTCACACTCACACCCACCTGAGGTAGGAGTTGGGTCAGCCAGTTGACTGTGGAGGCTCTCAGGTGAGCACTCCAGCTCCGACCCCCCCGAGGAGAGCTTGTTTCCCCTGCTGACCCCCCACTGCTCCGGGCTGGAGGTCTCAGGGTCCAGGTAGAGATCTCCAACAGAGGAGGAAGTCAGCAATGGGCTGACCGAAGTGTCTGTTAAACTGGAGTCTGTACTTTTCAGTCTGTATAAGTCCTCCTGTTTGACCAGCAATCTGTCAGTGAGGTGAGGTTTAAACTCTGGCCTCACCTGAGCCTGAGACAACGGCAGGCAGAGCTCAAGTGTGGAGGAAGGGACATCGGAGGAGGTGCGGAGGGGTGGAGGAGAAAGAGAGACAAGAGGTGCAACACCAGGGGACAAAGCCATCTTTTCTTGATTTGAATCCCCACTTTTCTCCTCTCTCCCGCTCTCCCAGTCTCCGTCCAGCCCTCCACAGGAGCAGGTTCCTGGGGTCCCGGGGTTCACCGCCTGACTGCAGTCCTCGTTCTCCCCGACTTCCAGTGGCTCGCTGACGGGAATGACACACACACACAAGCCTGCCAGGAGAGGAGACGCAACCACGATCCCCTCATCTTCTGACACCTCCTCGGGCTCTCCAGACCCTTTGCTCTGATCCTCCATCACCGTCTTCTCCTTGGACCCTTTTTCCTCCGTCATTTCCCCCGTGAAGGGCAGGGAAACCTTGACCTCGGGGACAGAGGTGGGGAAGGTGCACTGGAGGTCATTGGCGGGGCTGTGGGGCGCTTGGCAGACGAGTTTAGTCATCTCACATGGAGTAGATTTGTGGCCTACTCCTGCTACACTGTGGTAAAGAGGGGCCAAGGTCTCCTAGAACAACAGAAACAAACAAAGGTAAACAACTGCTTTTCTGTGCATGAACAGTGAAACATATGGGATTCTCCAAACCCTACACCGTTAAGGAATAGACACAATATATGTATTTGATCCAAATTGTCTCATTCGATCATATATTTCATTCATAATCTAATAAGTAGGTGGGATGACTTTCAAAAACTTTCCATTTCCATCGTCTTTTAAACTGAAATCCAACTTTACCTGTTGAATCCTAGTCCTCTTCAGATTCTGGACACATGATCGCAGGTTTACTAAAAAGAAAAAGAAACAGAATAATGTAAATTGAAATAGAACTGAAACAAATAAAACATGTTCAGAGAAGAACTGTATAACGAATGGCTGTGACGTACCTGAGAGTAACTTCAGTTTGTCCTTGTAGCAGAAGAGCAGCAGGACGAGGAGACACAGCACCGTGATGACTGACAGAACAGAAACGATAACCCAGGAGGGGGCTGCACCGGAAAAAAGAGGAGGGCAGAGCTTGTCTTTATACTATACATTTACTGTCAATCATAGAGAAGACCTGAGAAAAAAAATCTATTTTCTAAGTCTGCTATGAAACAGCTTTCCTACAGTTATGAACTTGACAGTAGTGTTACTTAACCCGCTACCAAACAGTATAATGTACCTTATATTAAGTGTTAATGGAGAGATTAAAACTCACCTGAAAGAAAATATAACTGCTTTTAATTTTAGAATATGGGGTAGTGGTGCAGTTCAGCCTCTTGTGGCCAAAATAAGTATTACAACGAGAATCACAAAAAATGAAGGAGCTTAGAAATAGTTCATAATTTGCCCCTCTGGCTTCAGTAAGTAAATTAAACAAAACAAATACAATAAACAAGACATTTGTTCTGCCTTTAATTGTCTCTGCATGTTGACAGTCAGCAGTGAATGTGTCCATGTCTTACCAGAGACAGGGTGTCCACACACTGCATCTGCCTGGGCGCTGCCGGGCTGCATCTCACTCCTGCCCTCCGCATTACAACTGGAAGAGAAATCACAAAAAGAGAGTTACAACTTGACATACACTTGTTCTATTCTATTCCCTCTACATTTTACACGCCAACCTGCCAGCCTTTACGGTTGTATCTGCAATGACGTAGGAGAGAAAGAGAAACAGATGGAGAGAATAACAAAATCTTCTCTCTATCCTTCGTCATCATCATCATTAAGAATCCGGCTGGCACTGGAGGCTGGTGGTTGGTCAGGGGTTTCAGGGGAAGTGGTGTGAGTGTTACTCATAACAGCTGGTTGCTGGTGAGACGGAAAACAGCCACCTAATTGCCTTCTCCCTTCAAAACCCTAAAGTATTTGAGACTAAAAAGTGCCCGGCACCTCAAGGAAGTCCTTCAAGACTGTTGGAAAGCTGTCATCAAGCAACATTTGGGGCTGATTTGAAGAATCTAAAATATATCATATTCTGAATTTTTTTACCACCTTTTTTGTTTACTACATAATTCCATATGTGTTCTTTTATAGATTTGATGTATTCAGTATCGATCTACAATGTAGAAAATATTTCAAATAACTAAAAACCTTTGAATGAGAAGGTTTGTCCAAACTTTTGACTGGTACTGTATACACTTACCTAGTCCATTGTTTGCATTGTTCGGCACTGTTCTCAGCAGAGAAGAAGCCTTTCTGACACGGAACACACGTCTTCATTTCATCAGAAGACTCTGGAGATAATGACAGACGTTTCAGTAAATGGCTAAGTGACATTGCTGTAATTGTTTGAGGTGTGTGTTGTGTCCGTGTGTCTCACCGGGGTCCACCTCCAGTCCATACCCAGCGCCACAGGTGGGTATCTTCTCACAGAACTCGCAGTTGATGGGACTGCACTGGAGGCCGGAGCGGCAGCTGCACGGCTCTTCCGCCATCGAGTTCTCAAGCCGCTTCTTGAAACCCTTATCTGGTGTTCAAAAGAAGAGCGTGTTTTAGTACAAAGATATGTCTAAATCTCTACTAATGAAATAAATCTTAACTTTTGTTGAGACCTAATGAAAGGTGTTGCAATAGCATCTTAGTAATGATGCATTGTTGCACTGGTCACATAGTATTTATATTACAGTTTGCACAATCATCATCAGTTTGGTATATACAGTACAGTGATCCATCTTTTTAGATTATTCCAGTAGACACAAAACTCCCTCCCAAAAGACAACAGAAGCCCCCGGACAAAAAACAATTAAATAAAAAAGAATATGTTTGACAAAAATAATCAAATCTCAAATCTTTGAGACTGCAGGTACTGACGCTCGTCGCAGATCTTCTGCTGGAGACAGTGGTTCTCATCGGTCCATCCGGGCTGGTATTCACCGCTGTTACATTTTCTACACATAGTGCCCTCGGATTCTGTGCAGTCGGAATACACATGGAAGCCTAAAAAAGAAGTGAGCAAGAGAGAGACAGAGGGAGTAAGAAAACGGATGGAGTTAACAAACCGTACATAACCACTATGGAAGGAGGAAACCTAGTCCTTTTCCTTTTCTTAAATAACTTGGTATATTTCTAGTGGGTCAAATGTCAACATAAATTGAGAGTGCGTGTGTGTGTGTCAAAACATGTGCACGTCTGAGATATTTTAAGCCAATATGTTCCGTTTTTAAACATCCTTCCTCTTTTGATCCAGGACCTTTGTGAATGGAAATCTATTTGTATCTCATGCTTCTTCCATTGAGTAAACAATATGTGCAATGTACTACCCTTTCTTCCTCACTTCTATAATAATAATAATAATATATGACATTTATATAGTGCTTTTCCTGGTGCTCAAAGCGCTGACCCATGCGTGTGTGTGTGTGTGTGTGTGTGTGTGTGTGTGTGTGTGTGTGTGTGTGTGTGTGTGTGTGTGTGTGTGTGTGTGTGTGTGTGTGTGTCGTACTACGTTAC
>NW_011359125.1:2994594-3007714 GCF_000735185.1 Notothenia coriiceps
CTTCCTCACTTCTATAATAATAATAATAATATATGACATTTATATAGTGCTTTTCCTGGTGCTCAAAGCGCTGACCCATGCGTGTGTGTGTGTGTGTGTGTGTGTGTCATTACCTGGTTGACACTTCTTGCAGCATCTGGAAGAGCCTTTTAAATAATATCTTTCATCTTCACACTGGTTGATAGATTTTGAGGCCCCATTCTAAAAACATATCAAGACATAGAGTTAGTTTTGTCATCATGTAAAGAAAACAAACAAACATTCATTTCCCTTTAAGACACCATTCCTCTTCAGTTCATCTTTCAAATCCACACTTGATATTTTGAGATGGCGGTGAGTAATGAGAGGAAGAGGATGGTTAAAACATTTCCAAGATGTGCCCGGGAATTCTTTCCACCCTCTCAGAAGCACCTGACCTCAGCATGCACACCCTCCATCAGCCCTGACTCCAGGAAGGCCACAGAAGAAGAACCAAATGCAACTTAATGCATCAACTCAAGTTGGCTCGAGTTAATAAACCCTTGGCTGCATCCCGATCGTCAATCAACATGTTTTTGGCACGCTTGGTAAGATTACCCACATGAAATAAGTGTTGAGAATATAAACAAAACTTGAGGCAGCTGTTAATGGTGAGTTCATTTTATTTTAACCTGTTAAAATGCTAAATCTCGTGCTGTAATTCAACAGTAAGATACAGCATGGAGTCCTTGCTGCATTGGAGATTAAAGTGAACATGTGTCCATTATTTAATTATAACTCTAGTACAGAAGCCACAAAGGTAAGCAATGCAGTCTCTCACACACACACACACACACACACACACACACACACACACACACACACACACACACACACACACACACACACACACACACACACACACTCTCTCTCTCTCTCTCTCTCTCTCACACACACACACACACACACACACACACACANACTACCAATAGAAATACATTGCTTTTAAAATCGTTCTGTGTGACACAATAAAAATGGGAAGATCGTGTTGGTGAACACGAATCAATAAATTCAATTAATTTCGTGACTATTACACCAAATGCCGTGAGACTGGGTTGACTCATTGGGGTATTATATTCAATAGTTTGGAGTCTATTGTCTTTTTCTAATTTTTCTGTTTTAGTAATTTTTTATACCAGCTGAAGAAAGTGGTGGGCAACAAAGCTGATTAAAGGTGAAAGTGTAATGGCGGAGGATTGGTTTGTGTCGGTGTTGTGTGTTCATTCTGAGCTCTAACCTAAGGTTAAATTATGGGAGGCCCTGACACCTCAGTAACGTAGTGACTTGTTCAAGTTTTGGAAGAAAATATGAACTCCCAAGGTTGAAAGCAATCTTCCTAATGATAACTATGATGAAAATGGGTGTAGTAAAGTAACAAAACCCAAGTGAGATGCCTCCATTCAAGCTGCAGTGGCGGATTCAAGAAAATAGTTGTTTCTTAAATGCTAAATGCTCTGCTAGCGAATGTTCAATTTCTGTTTACTAGCTAATACTCACTCGCTAATGTCGGTACCACTTTACAATAAGACTACCCTTATTAAGGGTTTAGCCTACGAATAGTTTGTAATTCATTTATTAATTCGGTTGTGAACACTTTATAAATCCTTAATAAGCTTTTATAAGACATGAGATAAACAGGGCAACTGTGACCGGTTGCTTGCCAAATAGTGAGCCCACATTCATCTGCACTGCTAAGCCTTATATTGGCTTCCTAGCTTACTTTGTCTTCTTCATCAGCCAGCATCCTTGGTATCTGTTGTTCCCTGAGTTCATTCTCACTAAGTAGCCAATATAAGGCTTAGTCATCTTGCCAAATAGTGAGCCTGTGTTGATGTATGAAAACTATGTTAGAACTGGCTTATAAATGGTTCTTAATGATTAATAAAGTGTTTACAACCTAATTCATAACCTAACCTAATTATAAACCCTTTATGAATCCTTTATAAGGGTAGTCTTATTACTAATGTTAACTAGTTAATGTTTACCAGCTAATGTTCATTAGCTAATGTTTGTTGTTGGAAACGTCATTTCACGTCTGTACACACAAACTGAAAGATTGACATTAAAGTTGACTTTGACCAGCTAATCTTTACTAGCTGTCTCCTGTCTGGTGCTGTATATGTAGTAGGTTAATCTGATGTTATTTCACTGAAATCAGTTGTATGTGATGCTGAGCTACATTGGTGAGAGCTAGACAGAACCAAATCAGTACATTTTGAGTTAAAGAAATGTTCTGGGAGATGCTAAAACGCACCGAGGGTAACTTTTCATCAGTCGTGCAACCTCTTTTACATTACAAATATTCAATTTATCCAATTAAATATTAAGGGATATGTCATTGTGCAGCTTATTACAAATTATTAACTGAGTAAAATGACCACTATAAAAGTAATATGTGGCATCCATGATAAAGATGGTGGAATGCTTCATTTCTTATCTCTTTGAGCAGAACTGGAACATTTCAAAGGAAAATTAAAGGTGAAAAGGCAGGAACATTACAAACAACGTCAGACGCACATCAATAACAACCACCTTAGCATAATGAGGCATGGCCTCGTTTCGTTCTCACCGTTTAAGTAAATCATGTCTTTTGCTACTTTACCCTCGCCTAATGTCATACAAAGATTGCCAGTTACAGTACAAATACTTCAAACGTGATTGTTGAGTGAAATGTGTGAGTTCTATTATAAAGCCATTATGTAATTGTGATAGTAAATTATGGATCAGGGCTTTTCCACAGAGGTATAGTGTTTCATTGTTATTTGGGGAGCAGAAATCACCTCTGCCTCATGATACTGTTGCTAGAGACAATCAAGCAACCAGAGTGAAGCAGTCCTAGCATTTAAATGATTTCTTAGCCTCAACAGGCGCCACACAGACAGCTCGCAGTAGGTTAAACTGAAGGAGCTGTGGCCATAGATATTAAACATAAGTACTAACATGTATTGTGATGCATCACTTTGCTATACTTTTTCTGGTTTAGATTTTCTATGATTTGTTTCTATTCATGTTTTTTTTTTATTGATCTTTTTCTACTTGATTTAATTTTTTGTTCAATACTGTCATTTCTGTAATGATTATGAAATCGATGCTTTTCTCTTTCTTAGCTTCTTCAACAAACTGCTTGTTTTCTTCTGCTTTTTTAAAACAAATAAGTTTCTCTCTTTATGTGTCTTTGTGTCGTTTTTTTTTTTAGATCTGTGCATTCTCGGTTCATTTTCATTTCATACTTTAGACAACTATTTATTTCAACAGCTAAAAGTGATTGTTATATTTGTACCACTGACTTGTGGTTAGTTGAAGCACTGGCTGACCACACGTTTTACTGAGGTATAAATACCATGTATCATGAATATCACGTATGAAATATCACTGGGTCTAAGGCATTCATATGAGGCCGCTATTTAAAACAACATTAAGGTCAACCCAAAAAGGAACCCTTTGTTTTTCTCTTTTAAAGGACTACATATGAAGAAGTGAAAGAATATGTTTAAAGGTCCTTCTGCTTTTCATGAACAGAGGGAAAGGTCTAGCATTAGAGATTTACATAGGGTGCTTTGTGAAGCGTAAAAACTCCCCTTACACCGAAACTAAAGTCCTCGCAGATATGTATGACTAACACAATAATTAGCATAATAGCATGCCACAGACACATGTGATCACTTTAAGAATAGTTTTATTTTGTTCCTTGACCCTCAACACATGGATCTGGATACCTTATTTGTTCAGTTATCTGCAATAATGGCTGAGATATAGTGAAAGGTGTAAAAAGAGTGAAGATTTTTACAATCTAGAAAAGCTGATTAGAAGTATATTTCAAGGGGATGCATGATACCCCCTTCTACCCACTAGATTAACTATTATCATTCAGTCTTCCCACCCTTTCCATCTTTTCCGGATGCAACAAAAAGCTCTGATAAACTCAAAAAAAGTGATCATCAAGCTCATACACATAGAGCCTTTAATTGCTCAACATATTCCCTCAGGAGTTGGCGTAACATGAAGAACAGTGAAAAGGTGATTTAATATTGCACTTTAACATCTGAAAAGAAACTCAACTCTAAATACATTGAGAGCTGGCTTTGATGACAATGTTGTATTTACAGCTTTATTCACTGCCCACAACCTAAAGCCACTTGTTGATTATGTTCAAGGACACTTATCAATCCATCTCAACATGTCATTTATTTTAGTGCCTTTCCAGTCCTAAACTATAACAACATGAAAACAATTTTTCAGCAAAATACATGCAGTCAGATGAATGTATTTTGTCACTGGCATCATCTGCAAATCATCATACCTGAAATAAGCATGGAAGTAAATGATTTACCCTAGACAATGTGACAAAAAAAAGCCACTTAGTAACTTTTTCTGAGCTTATAAGCACATGGTCTTCATCCATCTTGATGATGATGAAGACTATCTTGAGTTTATTTTATCATAAACATTATTGGAGAGCTGATTTTGGAAAATAATGTCTTCTTGTTGAACAGAATGAGCTTGAGTTTAATTTATCTAAAGACATGACAAAACTGAGGAGGAAGAAGGAAACTTTCCCTTTGTGAAACTACCTATAATGTCCAGTCATATGCTTCCATCACATCTTCACGTGGTTTGAACGTTCAAACTCGTCCAAACTATCAAAACGAAGTATTCATCCTGGTGTTATTGATTATATTGTTACTGTTGTGCAGAGATCCTTGTGAAAATCCATGAGAATCTCCAAACCGGTTTTCCTGCTGTGCTGTTTGACTTCTGTGGCAATGAAATGCCATTCAAACAAGTCATCACTAGTTACCGCCAAGACTATTACAGCTCTATTTAGAGTCCATTGATATGATTACAAAAAGGAATTTTTGAGAAATGTTTTGTATTAATAGAGGGATTTATAGTTGGGAGTTTGCAACACAAATAAAATGTTTGGGGGATTTATTGTATACAGTAGCTTGTGGCCTTCTTTCCTTTATTAATTGAATGGTTTATAGCAGAGCAAGAAGATGTACTCAGATCTTGTACTAAAGTAAAAGTATAAATACCATAGTAATACTCTGTTACAAGTAATTACAAATGTTTTTCACAGTTCCATTTATTAAATGTGAGGATTTGCTGCTCAAATATTTAAATATTTAATTGCTTTTTTTTATAGTACACTAAGAAAGTGGATCACATCACTCCTGTTCTGAAGTCTTTACACTGGCTTCCTGTGTGTCAAAGAATAGATATCTAAATACTGCTGCTGGTTTATAAAGCACTGAATGGTTTAGGCCCAAAACACATTTCTGACCTCCTGCTAAATTATGAACCATCCAGATCTCTCAGGTCTTCAGGGACTGGTCAGCTTTCTGTCCCCAGAGTCAGAACTAAACATGGTAAAGCAGCGTTCAGTTATTATGCTCCAAATATCTGGAACAAACTCCCAGAAACCTGCAGGTCCGCTGCAACTCTGACTACTTTTAAATCCAGGCTGAAGACTTTTATTCACATCTTAAACTGCACTGTAACTTTTATCCATGTATTTTTTCTTTTAATGTTTCTTTTATTATCTTTTCTTTTTAATGACTTATTTTAAATGCCATTTTCTTAATGTCTTTCATTTTTTTGTAAAGCACTTTGAATTGCCTTGTGTTGAAAGGTGCTCTAAAAATAAACTTGCCTTGCCTTGCCTTGTTGAGTACTTTGAATCAATCACATTTTATTTATAGAGCCCAATATCACACATTTAACATTTGTCTCAGTGGACTTTACAGTTTGTACAGAATATGAATACGACACCCTCTGTCCTTGGACCCTCACATCGGACAAGGGAAAAACTCCAAAGAAACCCCCCAGTTAATGTGAAAACATTGAAGAAACCTCAAGGGGAGCAACAGAGGAGGAATCCCTAGAATTGTAGTGGAGTAGAAGTACAAAGTAGCAACAAATGTAAATACTCAAGTTAATAACTAGTATCTCAAAATTGTAAAGTAGTGTATTTGTACTTCAGTAAATGTTCTTGGTTACTTTACACCACTGTTTTAAAGGATCTATGGTAGTGATGACATGTAGGCGGGAGGCAGAAGTTTTGCCCACATTACTTTGGTCGGTGGGATGCACAGGGAAACCACGCTGAAGAAGAAAGTACTTTTTCATTTGAAAACAGGTTTCGTCAGAAAATGGTATTGATTAAGGGAAGTTCAATGGACTAAATATAAACACATAGAACAAATACAGACGCAAGAAGCGCCTGGTAACCCCCCCTCGGGTTGATAAGAGATACTGACACATGACGGTGAAATCCCATGAAGCTGGGGTCTTCCCCCCAGCTGCTCCTCCACTATAAATGTTGGAGCAGATGGAGAGTGATCACACAGCAGAGAGAACAAGCTCAACTAAGACTTTCACACACTAATACCTAGAACACACACCTTCAGGATGGCTGCTCCTCGTCTCGCTCTGTGTGTGTGTGTGCTGATGCTGGCCGTCTTCACTCTGACTGAAGGTAAGAGAGGCTCCCACATAACTCATTCCACCAGTGAAGGAAAATAATCTTATTTTAAATGTTTATGATTTTGGTTTGATAGCAATATATATAAATCATTCAGTCTGATCAGTTAAAGTTGTTTTTGTTCATTTCTAACATACATTTTCTTTTATTATTGTTACAATAAGGCACATTAAGTGAGCCATTCCTCTTACAAAATAAATAATTAAATAATTAAATTGCACAGCTCTCCCACTTTAAATGACCACAATCTGCACATATTTTATTTGTCAAAGGAATGTGTAATTTACTTGTATTTACCTTTTGGTATATTTGTTGTATATTTATACCTTTTTTAAACATTTCATTCTTTTAATTTTAAATAATTGTCTTGTAGTTCTGTATTTGCTCTTTTGTGTCCAACTGAATTCCTTTTCTGTGTAAATGTATGCAGAGTTATACACCAAAGAATATTATGTGTAAACCTACTACTACGACCTTTTAGGTCATATTTCTTGTCACTGATTTCTGAGTGGCCTGAAAATATTTATTATCCAATGTCAAAGATTGAGAAACTGAGATTTAAAGGCTCCAGCATCAAAAACACTAAGGACTTGTTGAAGTTAAACCTACATTTATTAAAATGTGTATTCCCATTATAACAGCTCACTTTATTAAAAGGAAAGCCAGAGTAACAAAAGAGTTTCCCCATTTGACGATGGAACAACTGAGCAATGTCACAACCTGTTAAACAAAAGGCAGTATCAGATTGAGCTTTAGGAAGGAAATCAAAGCTAACATAAAAAAGGAACTGAATCTGACTGTGTGTTTGTGTGTAGGTTTGCGTGGGGCCGGCCCAAGGAGATGCTGCTTTAAGTTCAATGAGAGAGAGGTTCCCATAGGCCGAGTGATCGGCTACGTCAGGACGAGCCAGCGCTGCTCCAACCCTGCCGTCCTGTAAGTACAATACTACACCACAATACTACACCAAAATACTACACCACAATACTACACCACAATACTACACCATATTACTACACCACAATACTACACCACAATACTACACCACAATACTACACCATATTACTACACCACATTACTGCACCACAATACTACACCACATTACTGCACCACAATACTACACCACATTACTGCACCACAATACTACACCACATTACTACACCATATTACTACACCAAAATACTACACCACAATACTACACCACAATACTACACCAAAATACTACACCACAATACTACACCACAATACTACACCACAATACTACACCATATTACTACACCACAATACTACACCACAATACTACACCATATTACTACACCACAATACNTTTTTGACACAGAATTTGTTTTAGTAACTTAGTTTCAATTTATTTGATTTCACTACTGAAAAAAGCCATTCCTGTTATCTTAGGCCCAGGTTACAGCGCAGTATTGGCTGCAACACTATCACAGATTGCATTATCATAGATGTATTCCTTTGGAGGGGGGCCACGGGGGGGTCCAAGCTCAGTGTTACAGGGGTGCTGGACCCTGTTGGCCCTACTAGAACCGTCACTGAGGGTCTCTCTGTGTGTGTGTGTGTGTGTGTGTGTGTGTGTGTGTGTGTGTGTGTGTGTGTGTGTGTGTGTGTGTGTGTGTGTGTGTGTGTGTGTGTGTGTGTGTGTGTGTGAGGTTAAGGACAGTGGCAGGTCCACGTCAGCTGTGTGTCCGTCCTTCAGCCCCCTGGGTGAAGAATCTCATCAGCTACCTGGACACCAAAGCCATCCCAGGAGAGACAACCAACCTGTAACCGTGGCGACATCACATCCACTATCAAAGCCTGTGATCTGATGCTGCATCTCAAACTATACCTGTCAAAGCTGCATCTACTACAGATGTGTTACCATGTGTAAGGTCTGCAGTACCTCTTTGTTAGGTAGCCTACTAAATATTGTTATTTTTGTAACATGGACCATTTGCTGGAATGAGACAAATGTACACTCCATTTTGTATATTTCTGATTTTTAATTGAATGTATGTGGAACTATTTGTATATTTTTGCTTGATACAACAACACCCACATAACCGTCAACACTGTGAACTACTGATGCATTGTTATTGGAACTGACTTACCAAAACGTTCTTGCATTGTTATTGGAACTGACTTACCAAAACGTTCTTCACTGTAAAAATGCAATGTCCCGCACTGCTTATCAGTAAGGTATAAGCTACAGTATGTGTGATGCCACTGTTTCTGCAAGGAACCATTGTGACCTTTTCTTCTTTTTTGATATATAGTAAAATGATGATGTTTTGTTCCTATTTATAGTCATATTTTGAATACCTCTACAGATAAGTACGGAATTTGGCGACAAATTATTTATTTCTGTATTCCACTGATTTGATTATATTGAATTAAAGCATGATAACATGTAATGGTTTGTCCTGGTTATTTTCTTTCTGCTTACCATGGATTAAGTTTCAACGTACACTTACACATTAAAAGTCTCTGAACTGCCTTTAGAACTAGAGTTTGGAACCTAACACGCTTCAGAGAAGTACCTTTTCAAGGCCAAGGTGTTTTCATTAGCTGTTGAGCATTTCTCTCACAGAACTGTGTAGTCAGCTGCAAATATGGTTTGACCCCAAACAAAGTAATTGCAACAAAAGGTTTCTCAATGGATTATTGTAGTACCAGGTGTACTTAATAACATACTAAAAGTCTACCAAAATCTGACCACTATAAAGGTCTAATTTTTAAGATGGCGTCCACGATGGCCGAAAATTCCTTAAAGGTCCCATGTCATGCTTTTCCGGTTATTACCCGTCCCCTTGTGTGTTAAGAAGGTTTTTCTGCATGTAAACGGTCTGCAAAGTCACAAACCCTCAAACTACACCCTGTAGTGAGTAAAACTCTAACACAGAAAAGATCTGTCTATGCTGCCCCACAACGCCTCGTTGGAGATTTCTCTTTTTCATCCTGGGTACATTGACGTGCCCATACCCAAATGGACCCATTGGTCCAATTTGTGGAGCCGTTACGTTACGTCCGCGGAGCAGTTACATTTGGACCAATCTGCGGACTTCCTCACACACACTCAATCTTTTCTCAGCTGAAGCTCCGCCGATTTCTCCTCCCTGAGATGGCGGGACGTGGCGAGGCTGTGAGTCGGTGTGTGAGCACCAGAGGTCGCGTTAACTGAATATTTTACGTCCATAACGGATTTATTTTAACAATGACGGACACATCTGAAAGCAGTCCGTCATTTTGACAGATTAGAACAAACTCGGAACAGCACCAAAGTTTCCCCGCAGCGAGGCTCCGGTGTTATGCCGTGTTATGCATGCCCTCCAAAAAGGATATTATACCGTTTCCAAACCTAACTTTGCCGAACAAATCATTGAAATGTCTGTGAGTTTTGGCTTTACGCTGTGCACGCTCCCGCGAGGTGCAGCAGCCATGCATAACACGGCGCATGTGAACTGTCCCCCCGTTGACAGTTCACAAGCATACTTCCCCCCTCCCCCCTCGTCAGAGTTGTGTAAAGGCCGACGGGTAATTCTGGATTTTGATGGAAGTTTTACGATCCTGTCCGTCAAAATGACGGGCAGCGAAAAAGTCTAGCGCAACCTCTGGTGAGCACACACACAAACTCCCAGCCAGGCTGCGGGTGTGTGTGTTCGGGCTGGTTTCGCTGTGTCTCCCTGTTTCACAACAATGGAATTATGACAAGTAGAAATGGACATTACATGGGATATTTAAAATACCCTAACTCCTTCACAATTTATTCTAGAAAAGTATTTTTTTTTGGTCTAAACTTGTATTTTTGGGGCCTATAAATACATTGGACTTGTCCAAAAAAAATGTTTAATCCAATATTTTGGTTCGCCAGTTCCTTATAATGACTCCCTTATCACTCATCCCAGTCAAGCAATTTTGGTGACTAATCCCATGCTTTGGTGATCTAAGAATCAAATTAGCATATTTAAATGATAGTGATTACTAGCACAATTACATATTAGAGCAATGGGTTATAAGCATATTGATGTTAAAAGTGACGGTGATTTAACAATACAATTGGACATTTCAGTTGTATTGGTCATAGCAGGCATGAACCGATTGTCCTCCAGTTTTCATCCCCAATCCACCGGATTCATGTCACTTTCCTTTTCAATCTTGGCAATGATATTTAGTCAGCAACTGTGTAGGAGGGAGATGTTCTGGGGTAACAATTGAATTGGCAGAAACAAATTGTAGATTTTAGAGCAAAAGGGCAAGTGAATTGGTTTTCTTGCCACCAAACCTAACCGCAATCTCTCTGCTCCAAAGCCCTCTGCCATTGTGTGCTTGATTTTGGAGCAGAAACGCATTCGCAGGTCAGGATGCTCGATTCACCTTTCGCAAGTTTCTGGAACACTGACTTTTTGCCAACATAAAAAATGCAGGAAGTTGTATCAAATCCAGTCATCTCGTTTATGTCATGCACCTTAGGAACTTTGGACTCGTCCGAATGAAAATGGACATGGCCCAAAACCATATCCTTTAAACAGCCAGGTTAATGTGGTCTCACAGACACTATGTGTGTCATAGCTCTAGCAGCATTCATTATTACCTGTTTGTCCTAGGGGTATGCGAACATACCAACAGATAAACAAGAAATGTCCATCACCAAACCCAGAGACGCTGAAACTGACGGCAGAGACGATGACGGACAACACACCAAAGAGAGTGTGGTGAAATAAGCGCTCCTCTCCACCAGTAGCGTGCCAAGCTCCAACTAAGTGGCGTACAGCGCATTTCTCTGTTTCACCCACGAGGGATGGAAGAGGGCAGAGAACGACGTGTTAAACAATCCACCAAAAGCAGCCCACTAAAGAAAGGCTTTTCACAATCATGTATCCTACTCCATGGATCATCATATGGTGTCTACAATCAGTAATGTTTTTCCCATACAACACACAAATGTTTCCTCTCCCCGTCAAGAGAGAGCGATAGATAATCATGACCCACTCACTAACATCACCCTTACTGATGTGACTGATAACCAGTGTTGAGACTAACGCATAACAAAGTAACGCGTTACTGTAACGCAACTACTGTTTGCGGTAACTAAGTTACCTATTCCCATTAAGTAACGCCGTTATAGTTACTGTGATTTAAATGGGTGCGTTACTGCGTTACATTATGTGATGGAACTGAACCGAATTTCCCTGCGGATGTAACTTACAGGCGAATACAGCGATGTCCATGGAAAAGTGAAAGTAACCAGAGAGGAGTGATGATTGGTTAACGCGGGGTAACATTTCAGGGTAAGCCAATCAAAGACAGAGTTGGGCGGGTCTTGCCTTATGGGGAAAATACACACACACGAACACTTGTGTTAATGCTAACACAAACACACACGGCATCGCTCACCACCAGCACACACACACACAATGGCAGATGCAAGTATCAGCGAGAGCAGCAGCGCATTTACAACTTGGAAATATAACCACTATTTTCAATTTGTGGGGATAAAGGACGCAAAAAATATTACGGTAAAATGTAAACTGTGTGCAGGACAGAAAGCATTGTCCACATCGAAAAACAGCAATGCCAATCTCCTGAAGCACCTAAGTAATGTACATGTGGGGAGTTGTCTTTTCCTCTCTCTCCCCACACCGAACACGTACACACACACACACTACCGCATCTCGCTGTCACTCCCTGCACACCATACAGGACCTTCACTTTTGCTCCGTCGTCTTTTTGTCTCCAGTCCACCAGACACTACATAAAACACTTTGTCTTCTTGTCGATTTATTTACGTTGCCGGAGGGGTTCTTCTTCGAGCGGAGAGAGAGTCGAGTAACTTTTCGATTTCACCCAATGAACTTGGACTTCGAACAACGAAAACGGAAGGAGCTGATGCGCAGACCCTCGGCTGTCCTTCAAGTTGTGTGTTCTACCGGTCAGGCGGGGATAACATCGTATAATCAAGCTATTGGTCTAACTTGTCTAGCGGTGACCCCCCCGAAAGTGATTTTGTGTCGGTGCGTTTTTGACGTCGTAAACATGTCGAGAATACCCATGACGTTCAATCACTTCCGAAAGGAGGCGCCCTTTGCTAGTCTGACGTGGTGCCTCCTTTCACCGTCTTTTCAGTGGATATTTCGTCTCGCCCCCGACGCAACGCCGTACCGAAGGAAGACGTCCATTGCGCCCTCTGCGGCGGAGACCCGCCGTCAGAGCCAGTCCTAGGTTTTTATGTTAAATTTATAAAACGTGTGAATAAGGTGCATAAGGATCACACCGGTGACCAATGCCACGTCCCAACGGCTGGGGACCCTATCTCAGTGTCAGTCCTCAGTCGATACTAGCTAGTCACTATAAAACCTTAGTCTTATTCCACACAGACCTAACAGTTTTTGTGGTGCTAGGTGCCAGGAAAAGGGTCTCATAGTACGTCACAACCCGTCAATGAAATTTGTTTCATTGATCATCCGATTATCAATATCAATGACGAGAGTTTTTTTCATTGATATCAATATTAATTATTTTCATGCATCATTGTTCAATGAAATGATATTATTATTGTGATTTTTATGTTCAACAACACAACAAGAATTCTCTTTTTCTTGTTGAGGGTGTACATGTAATGAA
>NW_011359125.1:3007743-3020579 GCF_000735185.1 Notothenia coriiceps
CCCCCCCCCGTTGATAATTCTCGATCGTTGGCACGCTGATAACAATTTTTTTTTTAAATGGCACTTCATATCAAAAAGGTTGCCGACCCCTGCTCTATCCTATGTAAATAATTGTTTTATTCTTTCAACTTGCTACAACAACCAGAATGTCTATGCTCTACAAAAACAGCTAAATGCGTTCTGATATTTGACACAACGATGACCCAGATTGAAATGTAGTCATTTCTGTTGATGATCCTGTGAAATATATTTGATTTTACTTATGTGATCAGTAAATGATCGAAAAAGTGGAATTGTAATAGAAAAATATTATACTCACTTACTTAGGCCTACTTTAATAATATCATCGTGTGGTTTTTATTTGCTCATGTTTATCTATATTTACTACTTTCACTTCTTTGCTAAGCTTGGGAAAATTCCTTATTAAGAAGATTTGTTGCAGTGTTGTTAGTTACAGTCTATGTGCACCGAAAGTATGACCTTCACCTGAGTTGAACTGAGAACATCCTGATACTCCCTAACTCCCTAACTTCCAGAATGCTCCTTTGTTATCACCAAGCTTCACCACGCCCTTTGTCCTCTCTCTGTGTTTAAATATGCAAATGAATATTTATGCAATACCCAAACTCTACTCTTCGTCTTTCACTCTGCAGACTGTATGCTCTCTGTATGACTGACTGAACTTTCTTGCAAGAAAGAAAAAACGACAAAGACAGCTGAATGGTTTGATTCTGTATCCTCATTTGATAAATAAATTCCCACCACAGTATTGTTAAATTATGTAATCATGCAATTTGTTGGGGTAATGTAGGTTTTTTTCATATATGCAGCCGCCTAGTAAGCTTTAGATGTGCAGGACTCTTTATCAAAGTTCAAAGGTTCTTCTGACCTGAGCTCCTCCAACAATGCAAGTGCAACATATATAACAAAATACAAAATAAAAATTACAAAAGTGCAAGAAGTCTATATACACATGTAAATAGAATATGATATGTACAAGAACAAAATATAAAATTAAATACGGTTTATTGCGGTGATGACTATTTATATAAATAATGACATTGCAAGATGGCAAACAGGAATGTTTATCGGGACACTTTACAGAGCTGTCGGTCTGATCATGGATTCCTCAGCAGGACTGAGGTAATGAGTTTTTGCATCTGAGCCCAAAACTATTCCTCTTACTCAGTTCACTTCATTTTACAGAAGTCAGTATTATAAATAATTTGTAAGACATACTTATCAGCTATGTATAGAACAGTATTGACAGATTGCTGAAGAGGATGCCAGCATGCATGTATGATGTGAGGTGATTATTCAACCAAATACTGATTTCTCACCTCTAATTAAGGTAAACCGTTAGTATTGTGGTGTTTAGAAATTATTATCAACTTCTTTTGAGATCTGAAACCAATGCATTTTCTGCAAAAGAATGATCTAAATGACACTATTTCCTAGGGGATTTGGGAGAAATTATGTGTTGAGCATAAAGCAAAACTTAAAATTTTACTGAAATGCATATTTATTAATAGTGACCAGATAAACTGATAATTTCGGAGTGTTCTCTTAATTTTGTCGAAAGTTGTAGCTAATATAATCTAACATTAGCCTCTTATAATAGTCATGGCAAACCAAAGTAGAGTGTAATGCATTGAGCAAGCGTGTGTTTATTGCTTAAGAAAATAAAAATAAATGAATGAGGTACCCTTTATCATTTTCTAAGAAAAGCTACATTGTATAAGTGTAAGAAAAAAAGTTAACTGAGCAATCTCACAATTTTGGATTTTGCAATATATCAGCTGAAGTCTGATGCAGTTGCTTTTTGTGGCACTAGAGTGCGCCAATAGACCACTTCATTTAATTTCCATGTCAGCAAAGACAGATCACAAGTGCATGTACATCTTTGGGATTGTTCTAGCAACAGTGGGCTGAACAACAAGAAACGTTCTCATCAATCACTTTAATGTGGCTTCCATTGATAATTTGTTGATGTACTTTTTTTAATGCAGCCATCTATCACACTGATTTAGTGTGACAAGCACCACCTAATCACAAGTAATGCCTATTGTCTTCCTACCTAGCAACAGATTTCAAGTATCGTGATAGCCATTGGGCCATTAGGATATTACGTAAATGTGATTATACATTCAGGCCAACCTGTGAAATAAAAAGATCTCCTCAGAGCCAATGCTTGTCCTTCCCAACATTACATGTTGAGGTACGTCTGTATATTTCCAATTAATGCACATCTGTCTGGTAAGATAGGCTACTTCATTGTATGGCATTTGCCACGTTGTCTGTTTTTCTTAATTGTTTAGTAACGCTATTCACAACTGTTTTTAAAGCCAGCAAATGTTCACCCCCAGCTCGTGAAGGCCCTCACACGATCAGAGGCTAATCATATCCGTGTTTGACCAATAGGAAGACAGACCCAGTCCCTCAACGGTGCGTCAAGCTCAAGCCTCCAGGAAGTGCGCCGGACTCTGGTGAAAATACTCGTTGTGTCCAAACGGCGGTACTACAATTTCCGTATCCGTCCGTGACGTCACTGGGCCCAGAAATACTTTTCCCCATTGACTAACATTGGGAAAGAGACGTCTGTAAATCAGCGGATAATTTTTAAAAAACTAAATAAACTACCCAGTATGAACTATGTTATAGCCCTTATTATAATCATTCGGTCCTTAAAGTTGTAAAATGCACTACAAGCCGAATCTAGATTTATTTTCTGTCTCCATTCATTCTACTGAGCCGAGAGTGGGAGCTTGGGGGCGGGGCTTAAGGGGCGCATGCTCTGTGAGCGCACATACGGGATCTTCTGCTCTGACAGCCAGGCATGATGGGTAATCTGTGACGTTTCGCTCTCTCAAAAGTTGGGCCATTTTGTCCTCATGCGCCAATGAGCAGCTCTCATAGGAAAGAACGAGACCCCGCCTCAAGCTGGCAAGTAGTAGACCGGAACTCCGGTGTCATTTCTTTCAAAAATAAACCTTCCTGCCGCTTGTGTCGTTAATTTTTAGTAATCTTTCTCTAAAAAATATTCTACTGGAGTTCCTTGTCCACTTTTAAAGCTAAACTGATAAACACAATGAGGACATAACTCTAGTTTAAGCATTACATCGAGAAATCCAAGGAATTTCGTTGTTAAATGCTAACATAATACACATTATTATATTTTGGTTACAAAATCAACTTATTCAACATTTATGCTTTTTAGCATCCCGAAAATATATGGGGTAAGAACATTTTCTAGAAAATGCCCGTGGAAAAACTGGCTTGAAAATAAAGCCCTGTTGCGACGCGGCGCTCCGCCTGCACTTTGATATCTTGTGCCACAGCAGCTAACGTGTGGATCAGTCCGCGTACTTCTCACTCTCCTCCTTCTCTATTTCCCAAACGTTAATTCACCTCACCGTTCGCCAGGCGCTAGACATCATTGCAACCCGTCAGCAGTCACCGGTGACTGTCCGCTATTGAGGTATCACGAGAAACCTTCGTTTATATTTTGAAAGACTCAACCGGATGTACTGTGTATGTTTCTGCCTCGTGAATAAGTCAGTGGTCGAAGCCTTGGAGCAATTTTCCTCACTGTGCTACATCTGGTTGTAGTATCCGTCAGCGGCCGTAATTTAACCTCATTCATTGGTCAGCTGACGGACTTGTCTCCCTTTTGTTTACACCGAACTACGTGTTTTTCCGGTGTGAATCTTAGCTCCGTACAGTTCTTTGCTCTAGGTAACTGTCCGCTGCGGACCGGGTTGTGAGAGCACCGAACAATGATCGAGCGACCAGAGACTGCGGTTCCCAGCATCGCTGTGAGTCAATTTTTCTTCAAAAACATACATCTGGAAACGTTGACAATACTATTAATTACAATAGGCTATAATTGAAAGCTCTATTAGGATACACTCATCAACCGGACCTGTGTGTTTTGGTTCGTGCTTGTATCAACGTCTCTTGCGTGGAGAGCACCAACCTCCTTCAACAATCTTGTCATTTAAATGTTTTTGCATATTTACAAAGGCCTACTTGAAAGAAACATCAAATATAACCTTTTAACATATTGATATAGTCTACTGATAAATTCGGCATTATGTGGTTGACTAACAACATGTAATTCAGTAGATTTCATCATTTGACAAATGAATCACGCCTCCCATCTCTGTAGTGAGGTCATGTGGCGAAACTGTATCATAATTGTGTTAACTGTGTTTAATTTGGACCAAATGGAAGAAGCAATATCACTAATGATGTATTTTAATGGCGGATTTGATTTTAACGGAGGATGATGTGAGGGTTCGTGAACGTTTCACAGAATAGCATGTATTGGTCTGGTGTAATTTAAGGTTAGTGGGGAAATACATTTCAATGTTTTGAAGACGTGGTTTCACAACGACATTGACAATATTACTTGTGAAACTATGGCATGCCAGAGTAATGATAGCCCTAGACAGCTATGTTGGGTTGTTTTTATGCTTTCATAATCAGAGCATAAAGGAGATTTGCTCTCTTTGCCAAATCCCCTTAAGATACATCCTAGTTGTGACCATAATCAGTGTTGCTAAAACATTCATTTCTAGAGATAAAAGTCAAATAAAACCCTGTCCCCAAATGACATGTATAATCCTTTACCAGAGAACAACTTTTTATTAGGCTGCTTGTTTTCCTGAATGTAGTTTGGTGTTCCCACCCACCTGCGTTTAGCAGAAGGAACCCTTTTTGTAGAGCACATCTGGCTGTGTTAGAATGAGTGTGCATTACATTTTACCTTAAGCAATAAGTGACCACACACCACACTTAGAGTTTGTAATGTATTAGTCTGTGATACAGTCAGGGATTGGTAGTGCATATCCTTGGTGTCACATCAATGGAGCGGGCATACACAGTGTGCATAGTGATGGAGCAGTGGGCACAATGGGCTAAAGATTACCACAAACAAGTTAAACAGTCACTGCTTGAAATTATGTGTTGCTCATTCTGCAGTCTTACAAGATAAAATGTTTTCTACATGATTCATATTCAATATGCTGGTTGATAATGGACAGTTGAACAGCTGATGTGTGCATTGAGTGGGCCTCAGCATCAGCTGCTGGATGGGGGGGACTTGGCTATGCAGATGATGTCAGTGAACCAGGCTGCTACTATCACCACTGTGTGGAGGGGGGGAGGGGTTAACAGTAGACAAGCCTCCCCCACTAGGCTCACTATCATCCCCCATTATTTTTCTTTTCATTGCCCTTACTCTTCTTCTCATTTCTAATAAGACAAAACCACATGAGTCATACAATGCAGCAAAGCACTGCAAATATATTGATACTATCATTACTAGAGTTCTCATTAGCTTGTGATATTTTAAGCACGTCTTTTTCCAGTGCGAAACATGGCCAAGACGCAGGAGACGTGAGGCGACGTTCCGTCGGGACGTGTTCTTTGGTGTCAGTTTCGTGTGTAAGGACCTTTTAAGCTGAGGGACATTATTTGTTTTGAGAGTTACAGCTTATGCTTGCGTAATGTATATCTATATTTTTGCTGAGGTCATTTTTTGTGAGCCGTCCTATCAATGGTTTTCAAGCGCAATATTAAACTGAAAACCATACACCATGCAAAACCATGCACCTTAAATGTTTTCCAAATAGCTACATGACAACCCAGCATGTTGCACTACCTGTACTACCCACAGTGCAGCTAAAGGGAAATTGATGGAGCTCCAGAGGTAGCACCTTAACACATGTGTTACATCACACACACCCAACATGTATGTGGGTGGATCATTGCAACAGCTGAAAGTGCTCCAGGCTTGTTCAGGGTAGATATGCCTGGTGTGAGGCTTCATGCATCACAGTATCGATGAGTAAAATGGATCGTCTCCTTTTCTTTACACGTATACCGTCCATAACAGCCACTGCTGTCGCTTGTGTCTCACCGACAGTGTTTCTGTATGTCAAACAGGGGAGTGCATTTAAATGTAAAAATAGGCTAGTTAGAGGCAACACCTATAAAATAAAACTTCCTGAAATATGAGTTTTTATTTGCTTTTTTATTTTTTTATTTGGAGTATATCATTTATTCAAACTATTTCCTCAGTTGTCCAAGGGACAAACAGTCATGCAAGCCAAAGAATACTGGTAACTTTGATACCCACCAAATATAATTACTTAGTATCTATATCCAATCATAAAAAAAGAATATGCTATGGTCTTGCGAAAGTACAGTTTTTAGTCTTTTAAAGACATACTGTATACACAAACACAAAAGGATTTCCTGTGAAACCATCTCCAGGCTTATTCTTTTGCAATTGTGAAATACTCAGGTCAAAACCCTTGTTATGAATGATAATTCTACTATTGCAGTCTTGCAAAAATATCTACACCTACACATTACAGCCAGGACATACATGCCTGTTGAATATCCTGCACCTTTCATTCAATCAATCAATCAATCAATCAATCAATCAATGTTTATTTATATAGCCCAATATCACAAATGTTACATTTGTCTCAGTGGACTTCACAGTTTGTACAGAATATCAGTATGACAATACGACACCCTCTGTCCTTAGACCCTCACATTGTACAAGGAAAAACTTCCAGAGAAAACCCACAGTTTAAAGGGAAAAATGGGAGAAACCTCAGGGAGAGCAACAGAGGAGGGATCCCTCTCCCAGGACGGACAGACGTGCAATAGATGCCGTGTGTAAATTGAAAAGATAATACATTTGCAACATAGGTAGTCCAAATGTTTGGAAATGCATGTGTGTATAATAAGAAGATGAATCCACGAGGATATCCATCCAGGACTTATGATCCAGGACCACGGACCACAGTGACAGGTTCAGTAACGACTCGAAATCCAGGACTCAGGATCCAGGATCCAGGACTCAGGACCACAGCAACAGGCACGACTCAGGATCTAGGGCTCGCGGTCCAGGACTCAGGACCGCAGCAACAGGATCAGCCACGATCCCGGCGTAGATAGACACCAAAAAGACATTTGGGGGAAGCTGGGTTATTCGGAATGTGTGTGCATATGTGTGTCCAACCCTGTCTCCTAAAAATTACATTCCCACAGAACTAAACTGCATTCTCAATTACGTTTAGCAAAAAACTTATTTTCTGAAATCTATCAGCCCTAACGTATAAGCTTTATTCAAAAAAAGGAAGGTTTAAGCGCACTCTTTTAAAAACGATAGGGTGTCTGCCCCGCTCGAAACACAAAACTGAGAAGCTAGCATTCCACAAAATGCAGTGTGGAGCCTTGATAAGAAAAAGGCTTACCTCCCATTGTACTTTAGAGCAACTCTAGGAACAACCAACAACCCTTGCCATCTTGGAACGGCAATGCCCTAGTAGGACAGTTAGGGTTATAATGAGTTCTTTAAGGTAAGATGCCTATCCCCCTGCACCCATTAAGGCTATTGTTAGGCGAGCAAGAAGAATTTTTAAAATTTATTTCTATTCCTGCTGTTCTATAGGGAACCAGTGTAAGGCAGCTCCAAGAACAGGAGTAATGTCGGTCCCTATTTCACTACTCTGGTTAGTACACGTCTGGCAGTGATTTTGAATCAACTGAAAGCGACTTGACCTGACTCTTTGTACACCCATCAAGATGAAATAAGGAGTTAACAATAATCCAGGATCTGTATCTAGACAATCATGGACTAGAAATTCATCAGTCTCGCTGATCGAATGTTTTGGAGCCGAAGCATATTTAAAGAATTTACTAATTGTCTATTAATTCGCAAATGCATTATCATAGGCACAATTGGAGCTCTGATCTCTAGGTGTCCTCGAATATATTGGACTTTTATTGTGTAGTTGTTAGAAAGCCGTGTATAATATTAAGATGCTATGAGATCATCATTCAAAAAATGTATACACACAAGGTTTCCTGTATATCATAGGATATTAGTATGCTTTGGCACAGTCCTGTAGTGGAAAGCATATTATTGCATTTATTTATGATATGTTATTTTGATGTTCGACTCACCGTTTGTGCATTTAGAGAGCTACACAATGCTTGTGCGTTTATTAATGCCATCCATAGTTCAGTATATCTTATATGATAATTTGTTGTGTGTAGATTCCTTCATGGCGCTGTATGTATAATGATGACTGATCAGTTTGCTGCGGGGCTCTTTTCTTTTCGTGTTATATACCATAAAGTAATAATTTGTTTTAGGGTGGATCTCACGTTTTGTTTAATGATTGGGTCCTTGATTGGCCGTGTTGCTGTAGTCCTGGTGAATTGTGTTTATTTTAGATGATTAATTTGCATTCATGTGCTTTTGATTGATAAATATAGTTGGAGTATGCCTCTTTGTAGGAATTTCACAGTCTCTCGAACCTGCGGCGCAGGGATATGCTCACATTAAACACCACAAGGCATTTGCAAGTCCAATACAAATGTTTCGTGGATGAAGTTCCAGAAGATTCCAAACGTTTTTGGTTGCTGTCAGGGATCTGTGGCGCAGCGCAACGCAAAGTCCTTCCCTCAATCAACACCGGCGATAAGGATTTCTTTATTGATCTTCGTCACCCTGGCTTTTTGCTAGGATGCTCCCGACCCCGCCGAATGTTTGGGCGCCGCCGGGAATCAGAACGTCGCGGGCCGGAGGTACCGATCCGATCGAGGTTGGGCGTGGCCTAAAGGGAAGATTTTAAACATCACTTTCAATGGAATATTTAAAGTGATGTTTAAAACTCAGTTAATGCGCGCTCATTCCACTGGAGGCTTCCACAAACAACCAATAAACTTAATTATTACATTCCAAATGAAGTACCATTATTCAAGTTAACATTCACTTTTGGAGAATAACACGGGAGAAAGGAGCAGAAGAGCTCTCTTTTCCTCTCTCCCTCTCTCTCTCTCCCCTCTCTCTCCCTCTCCTGACAGCCTGTCAGTTATCGTCGATGCAGCTCACTGATCCAGTCAGATGAGTGACCCGACAGTGAAGAATACATATTTATAACTAGTTGAGATTGTTCCCAGAGGTAGATAAAATAGCTAAGTGTGTTAGGTTTAACTCTTGTGTGTTTTTGCTCCCGCTCACCGGTCCGTCACAGCGGGTGGGAAGCTGCAGGATTTCTACTTCACACACGTTGCTGTATACCGCTATTTACTGTCTTTTTCTGACACCTTAAAATACTGCCAGACCGCTGAAGCCATTTGGCGAGCTTGTTTTGCCGCGCACAGGAGAAAAGTGTCATGTATTTTTATTCATTGCGATCGGCTCTCGCGATCGGCAAATTGTACAGAGAGCAACCTGATATTCGAACGTCTGTGTGTGGGAGTCAGGGTCGTTCTGTTGCTTCCTGGGGTTTAGTTGTTGTTTTGGATAGTGTAGGGGGTTTCTTGGAGTAGTTTTCTTCGGGTGCCTCCAGAATCTGTAGAAGTCGCATCTCGAATGAGTAGAAAGAGGCCGACGATGGAGCATCCTATTGTGGAAGCCCTAGCAGTGGAGCGATNGCTCATAAGAAACGTAACGTGGGAGAAAATATGTTTCTAGAAGATATGTAGAAAATAAACGTATTTGAGATACGTTCATAACGAACGTAACGTGGGAGAAAATAAGTTTTTTGCTAAACGTAATTGAGAATGCAGTTTAGTTCTGTGGGAATGTAATTTTTAGGAGACAGGGTTGGACACACATATGCACACACATTCCGAATAACCCAGCTTCCCCCAAATGTCTTTTTGGTGTCTATCTACGCCGGGATCGTGGCTGATCCTGTTGCTGCGGTCCTGAGTCCTGGACCGCGAGCCCTAGATCCTGAGTCGTGCCTGTTGCTGTGGTCCTGAGTCCTGGATCCTGGATCCTGAGTCCTGGATTTCGAGTCGTTACTGAACCTGTCACTGTGGTCCTGCTTGACTCTCATCATACTACTTCCCTGATGGCTCCCACAGGATTGTTGACATCCTCGTGGATTCATCTTCTTATTATAGACACATGCATTTCCAAACATTTGGTCTACCTATGTTGTAAATGTATTATCTTTTCGATTTACACACGGTATTTATTGCACGACTGTCCGTCCTGGGAGAGGGATCCCTCCTCTGTTGCTCTCCCTGAGGTTTCTCCCATTTTCCCTTTAAACTGTGGGTTTTCTCCAGAAGTTTTTCCTTGTACGATGTGAGGGTCTAAGGACAGAGGGTGTCGTATTGTCATAATGATATTCTGTACAAACTGTGAAGTCCACTGAGACAAATGTAACATTGGTGATATTGGGCTATATAAATAAACATTGATTGATTGATTGATCGATTGATTGATTGATTGATTGAAATAAACACAGGTGTAGTTCAAAATGAAAACAGCATGCGAAAAAAATATAATTTTGGTAAAAGTACAAAGAAGCACAATTGAGCATACTGAATGGCCGACATGATGTGCGTTGTGTTACACATAGTGCCTATGGGAGGGGCTCAGAGTCTGTGTCAGTGTAAGTGGGGGTCTGGGCCTTGTGGATGAGGCTGGAAGCTGACTGGTAGAAAGTGTTTTTGTAACAAGAGGTTTTGGTATGGCGCTCAGCCTCCTGCCAGAGGGGAGTGGGTCAAACTGTTTGTGTCTAGGCTGGGGGGGGGGGACAACAGCAATCTTCCCTGCCCGCCTCAGGGTCCTTGACACTTACAGGTCAAAGAGGGATGGCAGATTGCAGCCAATAACCTTCTCCACTGACAAATGATACGCTGTGGCCATTGTCCTGCAGCACAAATGTCCCTCTGAACTGTTGACCAGCTGCTGACTCACTGAGGCAGAACACTGAGGCATGGCTTTAATAACTTCACCTTAAACCTAAGACTGCAAGACGGGCCTGATCCTAATGAGCCTGTTACTTTAGATCATGTAAATAAAGGTGAACTTCATTGAGTAGGCTTCTAAGAAATTAAACGATTAAACCTGTAGAATGATGTCGGAGCATCCTTAAAAACAGAAGACACTTCTTATAAGCAGGTTTCAGAATCTGCTGAAAAATATAGGACATTTCCTCCTCGTCTGAGCCTATCCACAACGTCCACATCAATACTATGGCTACAAATCTTAAATCTTAAACCATTGCCATCTTAATCTTTTTGCTATGTGCCAAACACAAGGATAATGTAATATGGAAACAAGTCTCATCCATATTGTTGTAGCTTGGTAGCTGTGTGAATTGAAATGAGAGGATCAGGCAGAACATCCCAGCAGCAGCAGCAGCACTGGTCACAAATTAAAGGAACCATTTCACGACTGAGTGGAGCAATGGCCAATGGCAAGCTGAGCCCTGAGTCCCAATCAATCCAAAGAGTCAGTGAGTGGAAAAATACACGAGAACAAGTCACCCCTAAAGTGCATGCTTAGATTGGGAGCAGCCATCTAACAGGTTTTACAATACTGGATTTATGAAACACATTAAAGAGGTACGTGCAGTTGATGGAAGAATTGATTTATTATTTCATTATTTAAACTAGTGATCTTCAATTTTCCTTATTGCATTTTTGTCTCAATATGTCATTGGATAATGTGTGTTTTTACTGCGTGCTCACCTGTCACTGTGTGTGTTCAGTCCTGATGGCTCTCACTGCACATGCTAAGGCCTGTGTGTGTCTCCATTCAGCCCTAATGTCTAGCTCTAGGGACGCTCGCACTAGAAAGGATTGTGATACCTAAACATTAATAGCTCCAAAGCTATCACATCGATTTAAAACAAAACCTATCCATTATAATACATTTGATGGGCTGTGGGTCATAAGGAGGCTCAGGTTTCAGGATCAAGACTACTTAAAGTGATGGATTTCCTGTTGGAACAGGATGACAGGCCAAGACAGCTCTGTAGCTTTCTGATATCTAAACAACGGTCAGAAGGGTACCAACAGTAGCAGCCTTTCCTTAACAGTGTAAAGGCCACTGCATATAATCCAGGGTAGGTATTGTTTTTGAAATATTCATAAAATGTGTTCTCTGTCAGATTACACTGCTGTGTGTTGACAGAATCTGTCTGTCGCAAATAATTTTAACCTTTGTGTTGTCTTCCTGTCACTGTGCAACTATTACTGTCCTGGTTTGACTGTTTATAAAGCATTCATCATTACAACATGTCACTGACCCAGATTCCATCACCAAAATCTGTGTTTCATCTTTTAAAAAAAACTTCATTTCAACACATTACCACAAGTTTCACTTTTCTTTTTGTCATTTAGGGTCAATATTCTTCACTTATACGTCATTAAACCTTATTTGATTAATTTTGATCTAAGATCATAAGAACATATCTGGATGGGTACATGTGAAACTTGGGTCAGGATATAAACCATTTAAGAATGTTAAATGGCAGAACATAATAGCACCAGATGCTATACATGTAAATAAAACACACATTGGAATTACCTTTGAACGTTGTATTTTAAATGTGCATGCCCTTTATCTAATAGTGTTTAATTTGTTGTCTCTATCTTCACTTTGGCTGTAACAATGTAGCTTTCCATTCTGTGGGATGAATAAAGGTATTCTGATTCTGATTCATAAGATTACTGATTATTCTTTCTTCCAACGAACTCAGTATAAATCTATCCATGTTATTTTCGTGACAATCAGATCAAATAAGCTGTTATACCAAAATAAAAACCTTTAGAAACTGTTTTTTGAACCGAGAACAACAGGAAGGTTAGAGAAGAGAGTAAATGTGGAGCAGACAGGACTGAGAGCCCAGAGCCTCGCAGGTTCTCTGTAGTTACCATCTCACGCTCACAGCAGATGGGTTTGAGTGTTAATGTTTCAGAGTGTGTCATAGTTGAACACAGAGCTCTCCCCGGGCCTTGTTTCAAGCGCACACACACACACACACACACACACACACACA
>NW_011359125.1:3020622-3025413 GCF_000735185.1 Notothenia coriiceps
TTGATTGGTTTAAAGTGTGTACAATGCTTTTGTGTTTTTAACCTTCGATTCAGAGAAACAAATAGTTCCCCAGAACTAATCATGCTGGCTATTGTGTGTTTCCCAACATGTTCTATGGCACGTCTCTTTATAAGACGTTTTCGTATTTCCCACAATTAGAAGTTGCCAGTATTAAACTGTGTACACCCTGGAGCTTAAGGGGATACGAAACACAGTGGTGCTATCAAATTTAAAACATATAATTAATATATGGGTGAATTAATATACCCACATGACACCTAAGGTCAGAAGAGCTTTATTTAACAGCTGGTCTTATGTCTGTGACCCCTCCTGTTGTTCATTGATAAGCCTGAAACATGCTCAAGGTTCAGAGGCACATTTTGCAAATATGGCAGTAGCCATCGATCATCTTAAGATAAGATATACTTTATTGATCCCAAGTTGGGAAATGTTTTTGTTACAGCAGCATGTACTACTTTGTTCTACTCCACTACAATTCAGAGGTTAACCTGGTATTTTTACTCCACTACATTTATTTTAGTTACTTTGCAGATTCTGATTAATGATGTGAAATATAAACAACCCTTAAATCAGACTTTAGTTACACCTGAGTCAAATTCAGGGAAGGTGATTGTCAAGTGCCAAAATAAACTATGCAATATATTGGACGTTAAGTACTTTGTCAGACTTAATATTTATCTGTGGATAACCCCAACGTTTTTTTCTTATTCAAAAGAAGACCTTAACTTAAAGTAATCTTTAATGTTTAAATAAAGCCTTATTAGTTTGTCTGTTTTGCACATCCTGTTAATATCTGTGGAGGTCCTGAACTAAACTGTTTTATTGTAGAGATTCAGTATCTTCTTGATATTTTCTTTTCTATATTTCTATCATGCCTCCTACTTTCCCCCAATTTTGTATGTAGGCTACTCTTAATATTTAAATGTTTTCATAAACGTATTCAACAACAAAATGCAATAACGTGCTTTAACCACTAGGCGGTGCCGGTTAAAAAACCAGTGGTGTAGTTAATAAAACATAATAATATCAAACATAATATGACTATTAACTTTATTGTGAAATTAAAACAGAACGGTAAAGGAAAATACATTTTCAGTCTCTTGATTTGAAGCTTATGCATTGTACCATGAACCTGTATAGACCTGTAACAGTCAACTGCATGAGGAGTTGGAAAGGTAGTAAATAATATCTTTAAAAACTACGAAAAAATCCCTTTCTATCAGCTGTGTACTGTTATGGTGTAAATATAACCTATCTACCAATTGGATCAAATTTAAAAGTCAGCCGAATTAGTGTTTATACTGCAAGGAGACGTATTGTGTGAAGGGAAATGGAAGATGTTGTGTAATTGCTGATATATGTATGATCCACGTCACATATTCAGTTTTGGCGGCATTTCTTACAGTTTGTCAAAAGGTCTTCTGATCAGGGCTCTATAAATAAATATCTACGGCAGTTATGTAATATTTAATGCAGCCGAACCATGTATTATAATGCCGTTATGTGATGACTTCCAAAGAGAAAAGCAAGAACACTTGGAATAAAGTATTATTTTATTTTTTATAAAGGTTTTTACGATTTCATATCATATAAACACCATTTCCCGAAATGCATTGCGGCTAAAACAAATATCAAAACCTCTGAAAAAAGAAAGGTGTGTCTCTCAGCATCGAAAGAGAAAAACCTATGGGA
Organism: Notothenia coriiceps; assembly: GCF_000735185.1. Classification (NCBI taxonomy): domain Eukaryota; kingdom Metazoa; phylum Chordata; class Actinopteri; order Perciformes; family Nototheniidae; genus Notothenia; species Notothenia coriiceps. Next base: position 3,022,336 of record NW_011359125.1, read on the forward strand.
AAAAAACCAAAAGCAATGTACACAATTTAAACCAATAAATGTTGTATAATTAACAGATATCACTGTTAAATAATTTGATCATTGGTTTTATTTTGAAAACGTCGAGACCGGAAATACTGTTTTCAACCCGTAACTTTACATGGAGGCTGCCGCATACCCTGTTGACTTGATGAAGAAAATAGACTTCCGATCCCCGGGTATGCGGCAGCCTCCATGTAAAGTTACGGGTTGAAAACAGTATTTCCGGTCTCGACGTTTTNGAACGACCAAGCTCAGTTTGGGAGGATTCGTCCTTGTGACGTCAGTGGCTAGTCACTGACCGTCTGAGGGCGAGACCGGGGCTCAGGTTGGTTCAACCTGGAGTTCGAACACGACCTGAGGAGGATAAGTGGTAGATGTACCGAGGCGTGAGACCCAGTTATAGTAAGACCCCGGTTGTAACAGAGTCTTGAAAGTGAGAATACGGACTACTGTGTGCCGAGATTAGAGACGCGTTTGCAGGTGAGGTCGAGCGGGGGGAGATTTCACTGAGGCCAAGGTAGTCAGAGACAGGCGGCTGAGGAGGATGGTATGGGTATGGTCTTCAGACATGAATATATTATTTATAATATTAAATGTAAACATTGAAGGAATGTGCATGAGAGCAAAATGTATAAATATGAGCGTTAAAATATATGAATATGAGAGCAAAATGTACATGTGTGAGTGAAAAATGTATAAATATGTGAGTGACAATGTATGAATGCGTGCATTGAAATACGATGATATGAGAGCAAAATGTATGAATGTGTGAGTGTAAATATATACGTGTGAGAGTGAAAATATATGTATGTAAAGGGAGAATGTATGTGTGTAAGAGTGAAAATATATGTATGTAAAAGGAGAATGTATGTGCGTGAGAGGACCAGTATGAATTATGGCCTGTACGGCCACTCATACTTTATTGCATTTAAACATTCTAAGTTTATTTTTTCATCTGCAGGTGTGTGTTGTGGATAAGTGTTTGTTGAGGGATGCAGTAGGGTGGACAGTAGCGCCAGAATGAGCACATACACACCAACACACACACATACACATACACTCACACACATGCACACACATACACAAATACAGTCCTTCCTTTGTTTGGCAGCATTGTGAAGAGGAGGTTAATGCACCCAGAAAACAGAAAGAAAAAGAGAGAGAGCCTAATGGACAACGACGGGCCTTTCTCTGCAAATATTTGGCCGGGTGGTTTCATACATCCCCCCCCTCTCTCTCCATCTTTCCTCCCCCTCTCACCAAGGCCAAAGGGAAAAGATCAGAACAAATTGTAACTCTGTGATCTGCCCACACTACATGGCTTTTTTTCTCGAAAGAACAAAGCCCAGGGCCATTCGTCTGATACCAATCCTGTTGGTGTTGGGAAGCAGAGGAACGGATGTGGCTTTGATGAAAAGTTGTCGTGTGGATTGTTTAGACATCAGAAAATCATTACTACAATCATTGAGGGATCATTTTGTTTTCTGTGGAAAAACCAGATTAAATCAGAAACAGATCTCTAATGTTACACTGTAGCTCTGGCTGCTACTAGCATGCCTGTTCAGAACTGTTGACTTTATGTCAACTTATTTCACATAATTGTATTAGGTTAGTTAAAAGCAATTATATCAAGATTAAATAAAAAAAATGAGGTTCAATTTAATACCATTGCTTTTAACTAACCTAATACAGTTATGTGAAATCAGGTGACATTAAACATTGAATTAAAGGCAATGTTTCAGTTTTTTCAGTCACATGTCAGTCACTCAACAAGTCACATTCAGTCTATGGATGAGTATTAATGCAGTTGAGTATTACCTTCACAAAGTGCAGGGCAAATTCAGGATAGGTGCACAAGCAGTGGAATCCCATGACTTATACTAGTTATGCTATATCATTTTGAATGGCTTATTTCTGGGGTTTAGGTTTTATTTATAGGGCAAATTAATTGTATTAGCTGCAACTCTGTGAACTTTTGCCTAAAGACGTTGTTTCTGTTTGTCATATTAGCAGCAGGAGAGTTGTGGCATTTAACAACAATGGAGGATCCACACCTTGTCAAACTACCTGATGGTGTCAGTGGCAGACATGTGCTCACAGGGCCCCTCACTCTTTCACACATTCACAGCGACACAAGCACATGTTTTCCTCATCAATTAATGTCATGGATGCCTACAGTATGTCATCACTGTGGGTCTACAGGGTGTACATCAAAACCAAATGTATTCAGAACTGAATGCTGAAAGTATTTAATGTAAACTCATAGCATACATTAAAGTGATTTACGTGAAGATATTTTAAGATAATGTTCATAAATTGCTTTTAAATGTATCCAATATTCAATGGATATATTAATTGTGTTTTGAGTGATGGGATCTTATCTTTAAATTATAAATCTTAATTTGCGCACAGACTTAAATTCAAAGCTTGTGTACATCTAAACCTGTTACTGCCATATACAGGAATATAGAGTTATGTTTGAGCAAACAACAATTATAATTTTAATTATGATCATTGCCAAGTTATTTTGATCTATAGGATTTATACCTGGAAGAAAGAAGCTGTTGTTTACGTTTGTTTTCATTATAACATAATTGAATCATCATTCCGGAGTCCGATCTAAAGCCACCTGGTACGATATCAGCAGTTTGTTTGCAGCATTTGTCATTCAGTTTTTTACACAAAACCGACACATTTCCAAGCAGAAAAAACAACCTGTAAACAGAATAAATTAAGCATAGGTATATTACAATGTTAAGGATTATAGTAGCATATTTTTCTGTCAGTCCTCAGTCTGCTCCCCCTCTGTATTTGTTCAATCTGCTGCTTGGACTAATATTTACGTAACAGAGATTTAGCTGCAGATGACTCCTCTTCTGCCATGTAAAGTTAATCTATTGGCTCAAAGTGTGTGTGTGTGTGTGTGTGTGTGTGTGTGTGTGTGTGTGTGTGTGTGTGTGTGTGTGTGTGTGTGTGTGTGTGTGTGTGTGTGTGTGCGCTTGAAACAAGGCCCGGGGAGAGCTCTGTGTTCAACTATGACACACTCTGAAACATTAA
>NW_011359125.1:3025458-3032758 GCF_000735185.1 Notothenia coriiceps
AAATGCCGGGGCAGATGTGTCGTCGCCAATTTTTAGAGTTTGCGAAGGTTACGAAGAGAACTGTGTCAACTGAAACTCACCCCACCTGCAGGGGAAACGAGCGAAAAGCGGCTTGACGTCAAACCCCCTTCGTTACGCTTCTAAAGGTCCTAAAGTTCCTAAAGGTCCTAAGGTTTTCAACTCGTTACAAGTTGAAAACTTCGATCCACCCTTCGGCAGTTCGGTTAGTTAGGGCAATACGTTTATACTTCATTGTTCGGCGTCGGTTAGTTTGGCGGCACGTTCGACCCTCTCGGTCTGGCGTCAAGTAAAAGGATAAAGGGACTTTCACCTCCTGCTTTAACAATCAACGACATGTTAGTGGGCCAAATAATACTGGTCAAGCGATTATTGGACATGGCCCTATGTTTGGCGCTCCTTGGGCCGTTTACCTCCCTCCACCGTCTCACTCACCCACTTTGACCATCCAAAAAGGCGGACAAACCCCTAAAATATAGGTCAAATGAAGCAAAATTGTAACATAACGAAACCCATACAGCCCCCGCCCTCTAAGTACACTAACCACAACAGCGCAACCGAACGGTTTTTAGGGGTCGAAAGTTCTGGTACGGGTCGAGTTTCTAAAAGTCTAAAAAAATTCGGACGACACACCTGGCCCCGGCGATGTCCAGATGATGTACCAGTACCATTTTACGGTATTCGAAGTTAGCTCTCTGACTTTCGACATAAAAAGAAATGGCAAGACAAAATTAAAGTGTTTTTCAATTATCATTCATAATACAAACCTATAATAGATACAACATAATTGATCTGGTGTACAAAAAACCTGGGCGTGGCGATCACCAATGTCGTTGATGCCAACTATCCACATACTCGCACGCCAAGAAAAGGACCACATTAGATCCGGTAACGTAAATGTGATCTGGGTCAAAACAAAGGGCCCTTTTTTTACGATTATTGAGGGTTCGTCCTCCGTAGAGTAGAAGTTATATGTAGAAATGATTTATTCAAGTCTGAATTACCATTGGTGTTAAACGCTTGTAAACAGAGGACGAGTCAAGGAAGTAGTCGTTTAATTTACGTCACACCCGAACCGTTTGTCTCTACTGATTTAATTTTACAATTTTACGTTTTACGGGGTCCTTTGTCCGGTTGATGTCCTCACTGTCGTTGGTGACTATCCGTACCATTCTTCTCCTGATCTCTAACCTATAACAACAAGGTCCGGAAAGTTTGTCCCTCACCTGCATGAGGAGTTGGAAAGGTAGTTCAGTAAATCAGTAATATCTTTAAAAACTACAAGTCCCTTTCTATCAGCTGTGCACCGTTATGGTGTAAATATAGCCTATCTACCAATTGGATCAAATATAAAAGTCAGCCGAATTAGTGTTTATACTGCAAGGACACGTATTTTGTGAAAAGAAATGTAAGATGTTGTTTAATTGTTGATATATTTATGATCCATGTCACATATCCAGTTTTGGCGGCAGTTCTTCAAGTTTGTCCAGAGGTCTTCTCATCGATAAATAAAGAACTACGGCAGATGTGTAATATTTAATGCAGCCGAACCGTGTTTTACAATGCCGTTATGCGTTGACTTCCAAAGAGAAAAGCAAGAACACTCGGAATAAAGTATTATTATTTTTTTTTATAAATGTTTCTGATTTCATATCGCATAAACACCATATCCCAACGTGCATTGCGGCTAAAACATCTAGGATTATGGGTAGGTAGATGTTTTAGCCAATCAAAACCTCTGAAAAAAGAAATATGTCTCTCAGAATCGGGAAAAACACAAAAGCATTGTACACAATTTAAAACAATAAATGTGTAATTAAGGATAAACTGATGTTTTTTAGTGGATGAGTACTGCAGATATTACTGTTAACTCATTTGATCATTGGTTTTATTATGAAAACTTCGAGACCGGAAATACTGTTTTCACCCCGTGAGGGTTGACGCTAACTTTACATGGAAGCTGCATACACGTTCTCCTGGCGAAACCTCAAATCATCTTCGTAATATCTATTAAACTATAGATCCTAAACATCCACTGGACGTGGATTCAAAAAATACAATATACACTTCTCGCTAGAAATCAAATCAAAAAGCGTTTTAACGGCCAAACTATCCTACAATTTAGGATTTTACAGAGAGGGTTATTTGTGAATAAACGACCCTCTGTAACGTTTGCAATCAACGGGAGCACTAGAGGTCGAAAACTTTAAAACGTGATTATAGGTCGTAATAAGCGCTTGAAAAAACGACCTATTTGGTCGTACGTATGAGTTGGAGGACTTGTTGTTTCCTTTATACATGAGATTTCTCATTGAGCTTTGCTTAGTCTTCACACCAAGATTGAACTGAGATCTTGACTTGAAGTATTACTTGAAGAAACATTTTAAAATCCATAAGGACAATTTAATGTCTTAGGATATTTTGATATTTGAAATCCCCAAATCAATCAATGATTAGTTAGATTTATTTTCCTTCACTGAAAGTAGGACAACCTAGGAAAGTGCCAAGCAGGAATCATTCCAGGCAAAAGCTGGTAACCTCATCCATAAACTAACTTTAGGCTGTTTTTGCATGTCACACTAATTAAATCTTCTCATGGAATATCACCTTTCCTGTAACCATTCAAATTCAACTCCACACCCTCGTGCTCCCATACATATATTTTAAAAGCACTGAGGAATCTGTCTTTTTGATTATTTTTCTGGGTACATCCGTGTCTCACATATTTATTGCTAGCTGCCATTACAAGCTGCATCAGGAATGCTTAAGATATTCCCACACAATCCCTAGACACCCAGCAGGGCTGAGGCATCACCTGTCGCAAGGATGAGGAGTGTGCACGCTACTTTGATGAGGAAGATGTCAGTGTAGTGTAGCTCTGTATAGAACCATTCAAAAGACGGCACTGCTCCATCAGGAAATACTGATGCTGTCTATTAGAGACAGCATATACATACAGTCCCTTGGCATCCCCTGTCAGCGTGGGTATTGCCGTCTCCTTTAGTGATCATTTACCATCATGAGTTCAACAGCAACCAATCAATTGTATTCAACCATTTTGAAGTTTTCGTGAGACAATGTACTGGTTTTTAAAAGGTGGCTTCTTTTTAGATTTTATAATCTGCATGGATGTTAGGATGAGAGATGTGTTAAGAAACAAGTATCTACATTATTATTTCAGTAGCTTGAGTTTCTTATCTTTTTTTCACATTAATGGAATAAAAAAGCAATCAAAAAAGAGGAAGGAGATTGGAGATGAATGTGCTGTTGAAACTGTCTTTGCTTTGTTAGATTCTACTTTTCTTTCTTTCAAAAGTTTCTAGGGGAACACACTGCATACAAATTTAGAAATATATAAAAGGAACTATTTTTGTATATTACTATCATAAGTTATTTAACATCAAAGCTAAACTAAGTATTAGCAGTAGTAGTGAACAATTACATCTGTAAAAATACATTTTTAAAATGCTTTTATAATCAACTGTTTGTTTTTAGATATTAATTTCTGCAATGAAAGCACATTTTCAAAATGCTGCTGTATACACAATTTATAAAAACAATTATATTTGACATTATTTCATTCAAGACGGATAAGTTATGCATTCCTTTTGTTTTTAATTATATCATTTATCAGTAGTGTGATGTCGTTTTGTATCTCTCTTTTTGCATTGACAGGCTATGTATATACGTATACCTACAATGTGACATGTCACACAAAAAATAACGAGACCACATATCTATGACTTAATTTAATTCATTCACTTTTATGTTTGTATCTTTGTATCTAACTGAGGAAATTCTATCGCAGTGTTAATTAGCATGCATTCCTATAAAACATTGCTGAATGATAAAATGTTATTGTATTGCCTATTTCTCAACTGAAATGTTGCAGAAACATGTTTTACTGAACTCTTTCGCTTTGGAATGAGAAAGTGTGTGACTCAGCATCCAAAAACAGCCCAAACTAAGTACCACTCACCTGCTGGGGCACATTTTTTATTTTGTTCATGTTTTTGAAAATATTTAAGGCAAACAATAGGCAATAGTTATTGAACCACAAATGCTCCCCCAGTACTGTCATACCTCTATCATAAAGGGCAGAATATCCAATTTCTCCACAAACATATTCACAGTGTTTGTCATTCCACTGCAGATTTCCGGCCCATTTTCCACTCGATGCAGTATGTCTGCAGTTGGTGAGGGGGCAGAGGGTTAGACCCTCTAAGCTCTGTGTACTGATGTGCACTACAAAAAGTTGACAAATGGCTTTTGATGGAGACAGTGAATGACAGACTATTCACCCGCTGCTCTCTGGAGTGACCAAGAGAGCATTACATTAAGTGAGAGCGCACATCGCTGCCTACAGACTGCAGCCTTGCAAACATTGGTAGAAGCAAAGCTTTTCTAGGAAAAGCACCAAATCTCCCCAAAATTGATCTTTTTCTTCACTCACTGTAACCATAGTCAGACTGAATAATATTTAGCTGTGTATAAAGATATTTTCCTGTGCGATTTTCAGCCTTGGGTCATTGTAATTTGTGGTTTGTTTGACTGCTTTCTCCTGCTCTCTGATTTATCATGGTGGAATACACCAAGACCTCCTCCACCGTGTTGCCAGCCACAATCCTCCCTGAGGTAGCTTGGGAGAATTCAAACTAGCCCAAACATTTGCACACACAATTCCTCTGAGAGAGGGAACAAAACAAACTGACTTCAGTGGAAATAATTAATAATAAGAGATAGACATGGTTAAACAAGGAAGGCAGTATGTTGCCCTGTCCAAACAAACTCGTACCTGCACGTGGGAACACTATTACATGATTATTGCTGTACATTGTTGCTTGAGACATATATAATACTTTATATTAAGGTACACAAATTCACCATCAACTAGTTGGTCATTCACATGCATATTAGCAGTATGTTGGCTCTTTATTAGTCATTATAAAACACTTATTAATGCCTTATTCTACATGACCATATTCTACAAGTTATAGGCCATTAGTTGAGATTTTTTCGCAATAACCCTCTAATTAGTGCTTATTTATGCACTGCTCAATATGTGCCTAATAAGGCAGTAGTACCACAAGAATAGTAATTTTCCTGTCACGATCTGTCTGTGTTGTGTTTTGTCTTGTTTAGATCTGTCTTTGGTTTCCTGTCTGTGTGTGTTCCCTTCTACCTGTACCCTCCTACCTGTTTACTTGATTGTGTTCACCTGTTGCCCCTGTGTTTTCTCCTCCCTGGGTGTGTGTATTTACTGTAAGTTCTGTTTTTGCTGTCTTTCATTGTTGGTTCGTCGTTTGTCTGTGACTGTGTTCACCGGGGAGTGTTCTGAGTTTTGACGTTTAGCCTTGAAATAAAGGATTTTTCAGTGTTATCTGCTTTTGGGTCCTGCTTGCTTCACTCACCGTAACAGAACGAACCAACCATTTAGGTGGGGGGACCCTCTCTCCCCATTGTCTCCGTGAGCTCCAAGACATCCCCCACTACACTTGGAAGACCCAAATCAGGGTCCTGACCCCCTCCAGCGAACACATTGGCAGGCCGGGCTCGCTTGTCCTGTAGGCTCCCCCAGGGAGCGTTGGGGTCGCTGTCTCCGCTTGCTACCTCACTGCCCTGCCTTCACGGTGACGAGACGTGCCCTGTCCCGGTCCATCCTCACCCAATCCTGGGGGGTCGCCTTTGGAGGTTGCCCGGTCCTGTATCCCAAACCGTCCTGGGGCCGTCTCACAGGCCGCCCCGGAGTTTGCCTTTCCTTGGTACTCAACCGTCCTGAGGTCGCCTTGGAGGTTCTTGGTCCTGTAACCATCCCTGAACTCTCCCCTTGAGCTCTCCACTGAAAACTCTCCCCTTGAGCTCTCCTCTGAACTCTTCCCACCTGAATCTCCACCCGAACTCTCCTTTGACCTCTCCCCTGAGGCTCTTCTTGAGCCTCCCTTGAGCTCTCCCCTGATCTCATCCTGATCTCTTCCCTGAACTCATCGCCTGAACTTTCTTACCCTGATCTCATCCCTGACCTTCTCCCTGATCTCCTCCCTGACCTCTCCCTTGATCTCTACCCAGAACGTCTTCCCGTGATCCCTTCCCTGAGTCTCATACCTGATTCTCCGCCTGAACTCTTTTCCTGGGATCTCTTCCCTGATCCCTTCCCTATCCTTCCCTGATTTCTTCCCTGAACCCTGCCCTGATTCGTCCTTCCCTGACTCTCCCCTGAACTCTTCCCAGACTCTACCTGAACTCTACCCCTTGTTCTCATCACATGACTCTCCCTTGATTCTCCCCTGACCTCTCCCTTGCTTCTCTACCCCAGAACTCTTCCCCTGATCCCTTCCCTGTCTTATCCCTGACTCTCTCCCCCTGAAACTCTTCCCTGGACTCTTCCTGATCCCTTCCTGATCCCTTCCCTGTTTCTTCCCTGAACCCTCCTGGATCTCCGCTCCCTGATCTCTCCCCTGAACTCTCCCAGAAACTCTTCCCTGATCCTTCCCTGATCTCCTCCCGAATCTCTCCCTTGATCTCTCCCTTGTCTTCTCCCCTGCGGCGCTCCTCCCTGAGTTCTCCTCCCTGATACCGGACGACCCGGCCTGGTACCGCGACCCCGGTCCTGACTCCGCCCCTTGGTTACCGACCCGCGACCCCGGTTTGACCCGGGCCCTTGGTACCGACGGACCCCGGTGCTTGACCCCGGCTTGGTACCCGAGACCCCGACCTTGGTTACCGACGACCCGGTCGTTACCCGGCCTAGGGCACCGACGACCCCGCCTTACGACGACCCGGGTCCTGACTCCGACCTTGGACCGACGACCCCGGTCTTGACCCCGGCCTTGGTACTGGAGAACCCCGAGCCCGAACGATCAACCGGGAACGCTAGAAGGAGATCCCTCGGAAGACCTCCGAGACACCCTGGAGGTTTTCGTTGTTCAAGGTCTTCTTGCCGAAGGACCTGTCTTCGTCCTTGACCCCTTTCTTCGTCTCCCAACTAGGTCTGCTTGTCGGCGGCTGTCAGTACCCACCCAGGCTACTCTCTTAACCCTCGTCCCCGATTCGTACGCCCCGATCGTCCAGGCCCTTGTGTAACAGCCGCTCCTATAGTAGTAGGTCGGGTCCGTATTCTTGAAGTGTTCTGTACCAAGGAGAAGACGATAGACCCGGGAGACGGACTCGGTCGGAGAAAGACGGTAGTTGTGACCTGCGGAAGGGAGGTGGAATGTTATCGTCTTCTCGGTTCTTGATCCATGTAAATACATCAGGGTGGGAGTTTACCCTAGTATACGAACCC
>NW_011359125.1:3032997-3035055 GCF_000735185.1 Notothenia coriiceps
ATCATTCATCCAGATCTGAGAAGTAACTAAAGGTATTACATACATGTAGTGGAGTAAAAGTACAAAGTAGCATAAAATCTAAATACTCAAGTAAAGTACAAGTACCTCAAAAGTTTACTTACAGTACTTGAGTAAATGTACTTAGTAACTTTACACCACTGGTGTTAGTTTTTTTGGATCTAATCAAAGCTATTTATTGAATGAACTCAAATACACAGTATAATATTTGTACGCATTTTCCGAGAAACGGACTTCCTATTGACTCATTGAATCATTGTGTTGCTAATTAACTTGGATAACTATATTATATATGCTCTGATATGTCAGTGTCAGGGGGAAAACTAGTTATTATAAAAGATCCTACAACCTTTAAAAGTACCCAATTGTTATCTATTGACCATTAAATAGCTTTCAAGGATTAAATGTGCAATTCAATGGTGACATAAAAAGACTTGCTATGTGTGTTTATAGCCTGTAAGATTTTATTAAAAAAGTACAGCACAAAAGACAAATAAGTCATACCTTACCCAGATTGCCATTTCCTCCAGGCTAAATATAAATATCCGAGTAAGTCCATGTCCCAGCAGCAGAATAAGAAAGGACCGTACTGCATATTTGGAATTGCTTTAAAAAAAAAATGACAAAACCAGTTGAACCTGGTGATTAAAATAGAAAGAAAAAGTAGATCAATAGTATGACATAGTTTGAAAAGAGGTGGGCGGAGAAAGAGAGAGCTCCTTTAAATCTTTGACCTTTTCCACACCCACTCCTGTCAGTGGAACTTTCTGGGATTTTACTGGGAGTGTTTTGGCCCGCCTTCCTTGTGTGAGCAGTAAACGGCACCTCTCACTTCCCTTTATTGGAAGTTGTTCAAGTCAGTGACCAGTCAGGAAATGTGCCAAGAAATCTTGTCTTATGCAGAGCGTCAGAGTGGCTGAAAACATAATGTCTGAGAAATCAAAGGGGACTTTAATGAAATGTATCCTGTCTTTATCCACACACAAGGACAATGACAGCAGCCGGATGGGTCATCTTACTGTCTGTCACATTCACCGTGGCACAAAGTGAGTATTTGTTTATGGTCTCTTTCTTCCATTCTTTAAAGATTTAAAAACTTCTGGAAATCATTTCTAAGAACACTGGCTGACTTACAGGAAATGTACAAAACAAAAGTGTTTGACTTGTGTTGGGTGTTGATTTGAAATATTTGCAGACTGTAAGCATTTTCAGTTTCAAGTCCTTCTTCAAGACAAGGACTTCTATGGATTGTGGTGAAAAATTAACACTTTTAAAGACAGTATGATTACCGAACCTGAAAAGTAGATGGTAGAAAGTAGAGTGACACAGTTAATAAGAGTTTATATGAAGGAGTACTCGTCCGTAGGTGTGTTGCAACACTGCTTTTCCTATTTATAACCTGTTCAGAGGAGTCGGCAGACTTGAGAAACAGGCTTGACATTGAGAATGACTCAAAATTGAGGTATCCAGAACATATTGCCTGCCTTTTTTACAAAGGAAAAACACACTTATAATCTTAGAATTTAATTGAAAAGTGTCATCATAAAGTATACATATTATCACCACAAAAAAGTTAGGGTTACGCCCTTTTACTGCTGAAGCCATAATTACGTCACAGGGTTATCTAGAGGCCAAACAAAGGGGAGACTAGAGGCAAACACAGATCACTTTAGAGAAGTCAGCTTAAAAAACAACAACATGTCCTTTTACTGTGCTGCTGCATGCGATGGGGATGGGAAAGATTAATCGAATATTCGAAATTATTCAGGCATTCGAATATGAGTTATGAATATATATATCTTTTTTTCTTTTTTGGGAGGGGTGCCTATGTTGATTACATATGATCAAATGGAATAATTCAATGTATACGACAGTGCCATAGCTAAGTGTGTTCGGTCTAAAGGTGTGTTTTGCTCCGCTCACCGGTCCCTCACAGCGGGCAGAGCTGCAGGTGCTGATCTCTCTCTCTCTCGCTCGCGTCCGGTTATACTACACTCTACGTTTTTGACCAAATCCATCAGATCTAGCTAGTTCTAATGA
>NW_011359125.1:3035157-3039647 GCF_000735185.1 Notothenia coriiceps
ATAACACTCTAATGATCAATAATTATAAAACATATCCTATATATTATTCTGAAATGGACCAATCTGCACAATGACTACTTTTACTGTCAATACTTTAACTATATTTTGATGATAATAATTTTCTACTTTTACTGTAACAGAGCATTCCTACACTCTGGTACTTCTACCTGTACTCAAGTACAAGATCTGAGTACTTCTCCCACCTCTGACTAACGCCATGATGGTTTTGATAAACTTTTTTAGCGATAATCGTTTTTAAATAATCATTACCTCAATTTTTTTTCAAATCTTGCTGCTCTACTCTGTATATATACTTATACTGCATATGTATAAATATATATATTGGACCAATAATTATATTGCAGAAATATTGTTGAGTTGACCATTGGTACTTTCACAAATTATTTACACTAGAAGATTTTTATAAATAATCATCAGTAATGTTGATATTATGAATATTAAAAAAGTCTGGTAAGTCCATAACATCCCATTTACTGTAATGCTGCCTTTAACTCCAGGAAAGGTCTATATTTATTCCTCGTTACAATATAACGCTATCCAAAATCTAAGTGGATACTGAGTCTCAATAATGATATCGTATTTCCAAGCACTAATACAAATTAACATACTTCCACTCTATTTTTGATTTTAAATATAACTTACCAGGCAGAGTTGTAGCTCAAAGACGGCTCCTTCTTACTAACCTTCTTCAGAGCTACTGGGCTTTCCCTCCTCCAGACTGCACATCATATCAAACTGTTCCTCCAACCCCTGCATTATATTTCCACCCTACATAAAAAAACGTAACACTCGTTTTGCATTTTATTCGTACCGCAAGAAATGTATCCCCAGCAGAAATAGAGTTCTAGTTGAAATATAGGCCATCAGACCTCAATTGCTTCAGTTATGAAAGTGTCAGTTGCATTTTTACCTAAAGCAATAAAGACATCGTTTATCATTGTACAAGGCATACCTGAGAAACTCATAAGATATCACTTTTTCTTATTCAAGCCATCATGGATTTTGTTAAATTTGTAACTGATATTTCAAGTTAATCCATCACAAACTTTTGTCAAATTTAGAAAACATTACATTGCATTAAAATAAAAAAAGCCATGATTCCAGAGACCTGCCCACCGGTAACCCTTAACACGTGAGAAATGACTTCATTCAGAGTATCCTTTTCATATCTAGGTTTGCTGTTTCTTTGCTTTGTTGATTTTATTTCTTCATATCATTTATAAAAAAAACAGAAAGCTATGACACCTTGGGTCAACAGTGGTATCAGTGTTTCCCCTAGGATGGAGTCATAGCTGCGGTGCTTAGGCACGCGGGCCCAACAAAATGTGAGGGCGGAGCGCGTGGAATTTTTGAGTGTGTACGCGTGCGAAGTGCGCCCCGCCAATATGTTTCTATGTGTCTGCCAGCACAAGAAAGGCTCTTGAGGCCTAGTGCATACAGTGGCAATGTCTCAAGATTTAGCAAAATACACCTTTATTGAACATACAGTAACACAAATACTACAAATCCACATAACAAACAATCAAAAAGGGTCACCACTTATTATTATTTTAATAAAAGTTTTTTTTTTGGTACCTGGATGGCGCCCCGTAGGAGCTGCGCCGCCGCTATTTGTATAGGGGGAAACAGTAGGTATCTTTAAAGGCAGGACCAGCTTTTAGGGAAGCTAACAACTATGTATGAAAATCATACACTGTATATAATAAGTGACATATTCACCGTCAGTTCACTTAGTGGATTTATGGACTGCAGTTTTAAAGCCTTGACTTTGGCATTTTGGCTGTCACCATCTTGTTTTTTTACATGATAGGGACAACTGCTCAACAGCGCTGAATAAAACCTCATGTAAAGTTATCAACCCAAAACCTGAAATAAGTAGCTGTGGGCTTGAACATGTGGATCTCTGCTTCGAACAGTTCAACATTGCTGCATCAAATGTACCTTTTTAATAAATCAATGTTTGTTTCTTTTTACATTTGTCCTCATACATCTGTAGATTTTACAGTGAAACAAGATCATTTCAATATATCAGTCCTTTGAACCACATTATTAAAGTGCATTTGCAGATGCTGGTGAACTCCGACACTGACAATCTTCAAGTCAAATATGAGATGCTCTTGATGAATTTTTACTCAATACAACTTTTGTTATAAGTTACTCTGGTGATAGTTGAAGTAATGCCGTGTTCCCACTGCTACTCAACACAACTTGCTATTGTTTGGTCTTCCATTTGGAAAAGTTGCAGATAGTACCAGGTACTTATGGTGCGTTCAAGTTGTACTGGGAAGTGGGAGTATCCGTGTTCACAGTCAGACATTTTCCACTGTAACGCCCCGTGAGGTCGGACTTCCTACCTCGGAAACTGGGAGATACCTCAATGTACCTGAGATCCTCTTTGATAAATAACATTTTTAGCTCCAGCAGCTAAAACTGTACATTTGGTACTGCTCATATTCTATATGTGGATATGCTGCTACGATGTTTGTGTTGACAAAATGCAATAAAAAAGAGTAGTTACATCAAGTCCAACAACTCTCCGTCCATCTTTTCCAACATGTGCTCCTGGAACGCAGTCGACTCAGATGTGACGTCACTCCCAGTCCCGACCTCCAACTTCCAATAGAAAGGGAACGCAGCGTTATATTTGCACCACCTTCCTAGCGTGATGAGCCGATACTAGAAGGTGACGTTAAAACACTGCAGACCACGGATTGGTCCGAAATAACCGTCCCTTAGCGTGGCATTAAGGTGTATTGTCGGCGAATCGCAGACGTTCCTTTTTGGTTGCCAATTAAAGAGTTCGGCGAATGTCCCAGTGTCAAGCTTCAACAGCTAATTACTAAGAGTATTTTATCTGTAGCAGAAAAATACCAGGTACCAAAAGTTGGAGTCGAGCACTACTAAAGAGTACCTTTTGGTTCTCAGCATGTATCCTCAGCTTGTTGTGACAACACAGCATTTCTTAATCGTCTCTCTGTGAGAGGATCAATACACATTTGCACTGGAATCGAGATACTCTCATGACCTCATCACACGTTCAGCAGGGTCGCTTTCTCGGGGCACATCGCCCTCTTGCCCTTTACCGGCATATGGTACCTCATCTCCTTCCAAAACCTGGAGGAAGGGGAGAGTGTTTGCGATAACTGTCCACCTTTCTCCTCGTCCTCTTTCGTCCTCATACATGTCCTCCATCTTCCCGCCCTGCTCTGGTTCTTCCACCAACACACGGCGCCCTGCTTCTTCCTCAGGTGGCGCACCGACTCTGGGAAGAGAGCCAGCTGAGCAGGGGTGATCTCTTCCAGCTCCACCAGAATCACCTGTAAGGCAGTGCAGGAATTAGAAATCAGAGGGCTTTTTTGAGCATGTGGCCAACAACTAAACATTTCTGAAATTGAGCAATGGTGGTTCTGGGGGGGGCCAGTTGTTGAACAAAGACAGTGTTCAAGATGTAAACTTCTTCAGTTCAGTATAAAGTCAAAGCACACAAAAAAATATAGAATACTATTTTAGTTTATTTTTTATGATTAACACATTTTTGTCAATTACTTAGTTGCAATTTTAGTTCAGTTACTTTCCCATCAATCTAAATACAGTTTGGGTTAATAAATACATGATTTATGCAGCCAAACTTTGTTTTAGATTTTATTTCTTAATAATTGTTTGTACTTGTTTTAGTAACATTTGTTTCAGTAACTTAATTTCAATTTTTCAAATGACATTACTGAGGAAAAAACCCATTCCTGTTATCTTAGGCCAAGGATACAGCGCAGTATTGGCTGCAACACCATAACAAATTGCATTAATAAAGTTTTATGATTTTGTAGGAGGGTTGCAGGGGGGTCCAAGCATAGTGTTACAGGGGACAAGTACATACAATCATCACCCAATCACAGAGGTGGGAAGTAGTGGAGAACAAATACTTCGTTACTGTACTTAAGTACATTGTTCTGGTATCAGTACTTTACTCCACTACTCTGTGTTTGGTGGCGTGATCATTATTATTTAGAGTCATTGCGTGCCTATTGATTTGAACACGATCCGTGTATCCATCATTTCCTGGTCTTCTCTAAAGAAGAGGGACCAATGAAAACGTTGTCATGTTGCCGTTGTTCAGCATGGAAACATTCATTAGCTAACAATGACATTATTGTTCTATTAATATAAAGGGAGGTCAGGTACTCTTTAAAACAGCTGCTAGTTATGGGTACTTTTTACTGAAGTACATTTCAAAGCCCTCTTTACTTTTAATTGAGTAAAGAAGTTTTACTCAATAGTATCAGTATCATCTAATAGTTTAGAGTATTTTTAAACACGAGTATGTGTACTTCTACTTGAGTAAAGGATGTGTGTATTTTTGCCATCTCTGCCCAATCACCCTGAATCTCCCTACGCATAGATTAAAGGTCTGCTTCCTCACCTTGAGAGACCCCTCCAGCAGAGAGCTGTGCATCGCTGCCAGACGCTCCAGC
>NW_011359125.1:3039659-3039864 GCF_000735185.1 Notothenia coriiceps
AGTGGAGGCGGTGTAGAGCAGGAGGAGGCGCCGGCTGGCTTGAATGTTCTCTTCCACCGAGTCTACTATGGCTGCAGGGAGGAAAAGACAGTGATATTAGTTTAATAGATAATGATCCCCAAAGTAGCTACTCATAAAACTCATAACCTGACCTGTGGTAGTGCAAGATATATCTGAGGGATGATGAGCAGGCTAACAAGCAGAA
>NW_011359125.1:3039883-3053516 GCF_000735185.1 Notothenia coriiceps
ATAAATTACCTTGAGGGCCGTACCAAATGGTCTCGCGGGCCGTATACGGCCCGGGGGCCGCAGGTTCCCCATCCCTGGTTTAATAGATAATGACCCCCAACGTAGCTACTCATAAAACTCATAACCTGACCTGTGGTAGTGCAAGATATATCTGAGAGATGATGAGCAGGCTAACAAGCAGAAACAAACCTTTTTTGATATGAAAGCATGTGTATCGGAATAACCTATAATCACTTAGCCTTCTTGTGATTTATCCAAATGTCACCTCTTAAGATTCTCTCTTATGGTTATCGGATATCTGATGTTTTAAATATTTAAAACATGTGTCAGTAAACTTTAATTAATGGTCCCAAACAAAAGGCAGTTGTCTGTATCTGTGGAATAAAAAAGGGCCCTAAGCCAACACTAGATTCAACCAACTCTGCTATGATTAAGAACATGATTAATAACGATCATAAATAACATATATGACAAATGCTGTTGTAAATTGATATGGTTGTAATATTTTTAGTAATAAGAAAAGGTCCTCGGCGTCAACCTTTCATTATAACTTTGAAGAATTTGGAATTGAAAGAAACATGCTTTTGTATCCAAGGTAAGAAATACTACAATGCTGCTTCTGCCATGAAGGGGACTCACCCATCCCGGGGATGCAGTCACGGCCTGCTATGAAGAGTTTGTAGCCGCAGGCCTTTTCCAACACTTCGGGTAGTGTGTGAAGGACAAACGCCTCCACTTCATTGCTGAATCCCTCTGTGTTGGGCTGAGAGCACGCCACATATGCGTCATACAGCTTCCCATCCGAATCTGACTCAGGAACAAAGAAGAAGAGCTCATTAAAGGTTGTTTTTGTGGCCGTTCAGTATTCACAGGTTGCTTTATTCAAGTCAGATTCAGCCGTGCTGTCTCTTGTTATATGCACATTTTATTAATAATTTGATTCTTACATTTAAGGCAGATTTTGAGGTGATGACCGATGTGCTTTGAGCTTTTTGATTCTTTACAAAATGAGTTAGTGTTTCAACAACATCATTTGATTCAAGAAAAGGTGTAAAGAAAGAAGAATTGGACAGTATGACGATATCAGGTAACCTGCACACATCTGCTGTAAATATTACCTGTATTTGTATAGAAGACTGGAAACATCCTCCGAAAGCAGAGCACAATGTTGACTTTAAAAAGGTAGTAGAGGATGACGGAGACGATAAAGAGAACCGCCACATTTCCAAGAATCATTCCAATGGGAAGTCTCATGTCTGGATCTGTATGAACATCAAACATATCAAAAAAAATAATTCGATTTAGAGAGTTATAGGATCACACACCTAAAGGCAGGGCAAATGTATAGTATATAGCCCCTATCAACACAAGGCTATTCAAAGTGCTTTGCAAACATTTAAAAAAAAATAAAAGATTGTATTTAAAAGTGAATAATAAAATAAACATGCAACAAGATTACATATAAAATACATGAGTACAAGTTACAGTGCAGTGTAAGATATGAAAAGTTCAATCAAAAGCAGCGGCAGAGAAAGAAAGTCTTCAGCCTGGATTTAAAAGTAGTAAGAGTTGCAGCGGACGTGCAGCTCTCTGGGAGTTTGTTCCAGATATTTGGAGCATAATAACTGAACTTCTCGATGTTTAGTTCTGACTCTGGGGAAAGAGAGCAGACTCTTCTTCTGTGTGGTTTATAATGTAGCTCATACTCTCATTCAGTATCTCAAAAACGTTCCGCTCAATGAGGATCCTCCTTCTGGTTCTGGCTAACCATTTCCTCTGTGTTCTTTGCTGGGTTTCCTACAGTAAGCTGCCTTCACATGATTTTCGAGGTTTGCATCTTTCTCACCACGAGGTAGAGCGCAGAGCTTTGTGGTGGAAACAGCGAGTTAGTTTCCGTTCTATAGTTACCTGCCCTGCTTGCCTTTGCGCAGCGCTCGGTGGCATTTTCAAGCGTAAGTAGGAACAACTAAAATAACTGCTGGTCATGTAAAGGTAGCAATAGTCTGACAGTAAACTACATTTACCAGCTTTAGTGTGTGTGTCTGCAGAGGTCCTCAAGTGTGGAATGAGATTGGTAACTCTATAAAAAATGTCTTTATCTTCGTCTGTCTTTTAAAACGCGCTTAAGGCAACCTTTGTCATAGATTGAATACGCTGAATGGCTGTGGACTTCAACAGAAATGTAGTTTGGGATTTGTTTTTGGGTTGTAATGTTTCGGGAAACTCTCAATTCCTTTCGTTCTAATAATAATGGGTAATGTTGTGAATCGAGTGGCCTGTGTTCGTCGTCCATAACATACGCCTGCCCATACCATAACCCCACCACCACCATGGGCCAACACCATATACCCTAACCCTAATCCTAACCCTCACACCAGATACTGACTGGTTTTCGGACCCCCCCAGACCCCCCAATAAAGCAAAAATGCACGTTTCAGAGTGGCCTTTTATTGTGGCCACCCTAAGGCACACCTGTGCAATAATCATGCTGTCTAATCAGCATCTTGATATGCCACACCTGTGAGGTGGGATGGATTATCTCGGCAAAGGAGAAGTGCTCACTATCACAGATTTCTTTTGTGAACAATATTTAAGAGAAATGGTTATTTTGTGTATATAGAAAATGTTTTAGATCTTTGAGTTCATCTCATGAAAAATGGGAGCAAAAACAAAATTGTTGCGTTTATATTTTTGTTCAGTGTAGTTTACGATATAAAAAGTGTGCAAACGTATTTAGTATCATATCCATTTGAACACGATTAATTGGGGGGTGAACCTAACATCCTCTAGGTGGGTCCCGGGGCATGCTCCCCCGGTAACATTTTGAAGTTAAATGCATCAAACTGGTGCACTTTGAGGCCAAACTTAAGGACTAGATCTATGGATACAGATCTCAACAACACCCATGTGAAACAGAACTGTAAAAAGATTTACTTTTTCTTTATGCATATTTTACTAATCACTCCCCTTTTAAACTGTATTCTTGATTTACTGTCCTATAGTATGAATTGGAATTATTTCATACCTGTTTTGATTTATTCTCTTATTATATTTCAACTATAAAGATCATATAAAGGTGTGCCTTGCAAATACTTGTTTACATAAATAGTGACCTAAAGGTTTGAGACTGAGATAACTAAAGGTAACTATCGAAACCCCAGAGAGTCCTGTACCTCACTGACCTGTAGATATCTCTCTCAGTCTGACAGGAGAGGGCTCTCCTCCACCTTGTTGTAGAAACAGCTTCTTATATCCGTTGGCGCAGCTAGCTAACCAGATGCTAACAACAACAATCCCCGGTACCGGTGCGCGCTCTCTCTCTCTCTCTCTCTCTCTCTCTCTCTCTCTCTCTCTCTCTCTCTCGCTCAGTCACACGTAATGCGCTCGTGCCACACACAAGAGCCGAGCTTGAATGACACACAGAGACCCAGAAGTACTTGTACTTTACTGTATCCTATTATTTTCAATGGCTTTATTGTATGATTAGTATGACAGATGAAGACACAGCCACGCAAAAAACGCTGCATGTGTACAGCTCTTGATGTGTACTGCAATTTTTAAAGTGGTGAAAATGTTCTACTGGTGTCCGCAGTACGTCTCATGATTGTACATTTTGTTTTTATTTAACTTGTGAATAAATGATGATGATATCTAAGGGTCTTACTTTTTTACCTTTTGGTTGGATCATACAAAAAATAGGAGATGTCAACACACGTGCCCTGACAGCCCACAAAGAATGAAAAAAACGACAGAGGTTTAAACATGCTGGGTTTTGACCTGTTGGCAGCAGAGTAAAGTAGCCCTGAGAGCCTCCTCTGGCACTGGACGCACGACAAGTGTAGTTGATGTTGTAATCCTTCTCCTGTAGCTTAGAAATCGTCAGCGTACGCTCCATCAGCACACCCTCAACAGGAACAGTCTCGCTCCTAGTCCTGGGGGGCACAGAAAGGTTATAAAATGTAATGGTAATGTGCTTAATTAGAGAAAGTTTATCAGTAGAAGGCACATTGTTAAATCAATTGGAGTAACTACATGCAATCAGAACAGTTTGCATGTCAAAAAGAACTAATACTTCCCTGGGAATATGTCCGTATAAAGTTAAGATTAAGATTTTTCTTCTGGGGTTGGAAATCTTAAAATAGAGGGATTTATGCAATGTTAGGGATTGGGATTCAGGATACCAGTATTTAAGTAGTTTTGACCAATATAATTCCATGATTCTTGATAGCAGATGGAAATGTCCTACGTATGTACTTCAAAAAACGCTCCTTTATTTTGCATACTGGTTTTGTTAAAAAAAGAGAATCTCTTCAATCAAATATAATTTTAGTTTCAACATGGTCTTGTTTTTCAGAATGTTGCAAAAAAATAAGGTGCTTCCCCTGGAGGCGTAAATATTGTATTTATCAATTCAATTTCCTGTAAACTCTGAACAAACTTGTAGTAAGTTAAAAACCCGAGTACCAACAACTTTCAAAATGTTTGAATCAGACCTGAGTCAGTTGTCTCATTACAACCGTGGACTTCATTATAGTTTTCACTTGTACCATAAAAGCAGTCAAATAAACAAAACAAATAAAAGGAAAGGTAAGGGTGCTCACAGTTTTTCTGATGTGTAGACACGTTCGGAGGGGTTTGTTTCCATAATTAAAACTCTTTGGACCGACCAAAAAAAATCCGCCGAAGGCTTCCCGACACAAGGCACAAACACCTTGCACAGTTGGCTGAAAGTTGACCCTAAACACAGGCACAAACAATAAAACAAGTCAAAAAAAGTTTCTGTATCCATAAACCCCTACATTTAAAATCTGTGAAATAGTTTTGTGCAAGGTTCCTGAGCTGCTTTTATACCAAAGATAGTCCTGAGTTTGTTACAGGTGCCATTGAAAAGATGAAATCCAGTCTAAGTCATAGTTATTTTAACGCCACAGCTTTGCTCCTTAGTTGTAAATAATACAATGAATCAGGATTATAGAACTCAAATCATTTGATTTTCTGATATAAAGTAAGGTTAACGCAGCGTCCACACGGCGGCGTGCGTTGAAGCTTGCAGTTGAGCTTGTCTGAAACTCGACCAACATCCAATCACATGAATCTCCCGCCCCGGACACTCAAGCACGCGGTTTGATTGGCTAGCTAGAGCTTGTACTGGCATATGATTTGATTGGCTGACGCTTCCTCCGAAGCTTCAAAAGTTGAACATTGCTCAACTTTTGAAGCGAAGCAACGCTCCCACAATGCAGTTCCGCAAAGTGTGACGTCACTAGGGATGTCCCGATCACCTTTTTTTGCTCCCGATCCGATTCCGATCATTTGAAATCAAATGATCGGAATCG
Source organism: Notothenia coriiceps (assembly GCF_000735185.1). Classification (NCBI taxonomy): domain Eukaryota; kingdom Metazoa; phylum Chordata; class Actinopteri; order Perciformes; family Nototheniidae; genus Notothenia; species Notothenia coriiceps. The sequence goes on from NW_011359125.1 coordinate 3,045,220, forward strand.
GATCGGGAGCAAAAAAAGGTGATCGGGACATCCCTAGTGACGTCACACTTTGCGGAACTGCATTGTGGGAGCGTTGCTTCGCTTNGGCCCGCGACACCATTTAGTTTGACACCCCTGCCTTAAATGGATAACAAAGAAAGGCTAATTACTCTTTGGTATTATTGCATGTACAGTATTTTTCTGTAAATAGATAACCTAAAGCTCCGTCATGTTGTCTGTCTTTTCAGCAAAGTACTCTTTGGCCCCACAAGTGCGCCAACCAGCCGGTGAGATAATCAAGGCACCGATAGGTAGGTCCTTTCTTGCTAAGTATTTTGAGAAAGATGGGGTTTTAAGGGTCAAAAATTTGAATGGTTGAAAATGACTGAGGCTGCATTCATATCAACGTTTGCATTGCACAGCTTTACAAAAAGTAATTTTGGGTAGATTCATTGGTTAGCCTATTATTTAACTGTTACGGCCCGTCCACACGGCGGCCTGCGTTGAAGCTTCAACTTTGAATGGGGTGACGTCACACTTTGCCGAACTGCATTGTGGGATCGTGTGCTCGCTCTTCAAAAGCTTTGAAGCAATGTTCAACTTTGAGCCCTTCGGAGTGAAGTGCTCTATGTGTGAAATGTCAGTTATGGCGCCTCTCAGTCAACAAGCTTCTGTAGTTACCTAGCTAGATNGACTACGGTCTGGGAGCCGACAGGAAAGTTCAACACACAAGATGGCCAGTCCGCCCCTTTGTAGCATATTATTTTGATAACAGATGAACAGATCGCCACTGGACTTTCAACTAAATACACAGCCACGCAAAAACTGCAGCATTTGTACAGCTCCTTATGGGTACTGCAATTAGTGAAGTGCTTTCCTCCGTGGTGAAACGATCAGCACTGCACCACGGAGGAAAGCGGCAGAAAGTCAACTGGAGATAAAGAGAGCAGGGCTGCGTTGCGTGCATGGCTTCCTTCTGCAGGTAACGAGGGCGGCGGTCTCGGTCAGGATCCAAAAATACAATTTAAATATTTTGCACACTTATTCCACTTATTCCTAGTGTGCCAAACATGCACTGCTTTTTCCTCATGATACGATCTTTAATGATGTGATGTGACACTGTGTCCTCGACTGCACCCATGGCATTCCTCAGCGTATCTACTTTATTTGTAAAATAATCATTAAAATGATTTGCAATATCTGCTGGCTTGGTAATGAATTTACCCTCGGTTTCTATAAAGGAAGGATGCATGTTTGAGTTCCTCCCCATTATGTTATTCAATATTTTCCATAATTTCTTTCCATCATTCGTAGAATCACTGATTTCCTGCATGTAGTATTCCCTCTTTCTCCATTTATTCAATTTGGTTACCGCATTTCTTAGTTTACAGTAATGTTGTTTGTCACAGAGAACCTGTTCTGTCTGCAGTTTTTTTAGCATCATCTCGTTGGACCATTAAACTTCTCATCTCGTCATTCAATGTTCAATTATGTTTTATATAGTCTCAGATCTCTAGTAAAGAGTCATTTGAGAGCACAGTGGGACTCACCTTGTTCGAATCCTGTACAGATCCCAGATAGCCCGAGGAAAAACAGAAGGCATCCTAGGGTTGACCACCGGCCCATGGCTGGAAAACAGATCAACAACAGTTAGAGATGAGCGTTTACAACCAGCCTTAGTCAAAGTGCTACTAGAGGAATAGCCTGTAATCCTGGCAAACAGCCAACAACTTACTGGACCTCTTCTGTCCGGTGACACTGACCGGTCACGAGGGAATGTAAATGTAATTTTTTCTTTTTTCTTAAAGCCAAACTTTAATTCCCCTTATATTTCTTCTCTTCCTCTCTAAAGCAACTTTTGCTTCACTCTATGTATACTTTTATGACTGCTTCCTATATTTTTCAAAAGCATTTTACGTAATTGTACAAAGTATAAACAGATATTAAACATCTTTAATTGTCTAACCCCTCTTCTCTCTCACCATCCCTCTACCTCACTTGTACAAACAGTTGTGACAAATGTTTTAGTATTATATCTAGTGAGTCATTTGTTCAAAAACCTCTGCGTAACGCTTTGGAAGGAGTCCATGCATTCCTGAAAATCATCTTACGCAATCCAGCGTTCCTACTCAGCCTCACGTGACATCTGTGAATGAACCCTCATAGAAAACTGGTGCCCTGTCTCTACTTATAACCATATAATTAATGTGCCAAGTCGAGTGAGTTTTTGGCATGACTTCATTTCTAGGTGGCTCATGTGGGACTAACATTACTCATCACGTTAAATGGTGACTTACCACAAGTATGTCTTTCTCTGAGAGCATGTCTCAACATTTTTAATTTGTGCTTTGGTTGGTTAAACAATGCGTAGGTCAAAGCATATTTGTGGTTACAGAAGCTTGTTCATGTGGCTAACTTGTAAAAGAAAGAACTTCTGATATATCGACATAACAAAAACATTACATTGTTAGTTTTCCAGAGAAAAATGCATTGTAATTTTAATTTCCCTCAACCAACGCTCTCACTTTTGATTGTTTTGATAAATGACCAGTACCGTTGTCTATCGAGTCACCTCCCTGGACTGTAATTAAAGCACGTGACTAAAGCTGGAAACATGTGTTTGGACTGACTCAGTTCCACAGAACTTGTGTAGCTTTCCCCTTGGATCAAATCAAAGCCAAGTTTTACATCCAAGTTTCTCATCCCTATCCACAATTTCATGCATTTTTTCAATCAAGTTATGGTTTTGAAACCTGTTCCAAAACTTATAGAAAACCTACTCAGCCCCTGAGGTGAAGGATGTAGAGTTATTCCAATTTAATCACAAAGGGAATGGTGTCCACAAATGCAGTTAACCTTTATCAGACCCAACCAAAACAAAGATAAGCATGATGATTTGGATGCAGGATGATGTGTCATGTTTCCACACTCTGGTTCAAAACAGTCTGATTAGAGAATCATGTTGAGAAACCTTTAGGAGATTCATAACAATCCCTTTCATATTGTGCAACAGCATTGAGTTTGAGCTTGGTGCACCTCATTCAGCTTCATAGTCTTATCTGACAGAAACTGATCTAATCTTACCACGCTTTTCACCACATGCATTTACAATATCAAATCAAACGTGTTTCCACTACAAGTGTATCTCACTGATCTTTACAATATAGGGCGTTTTCAAGGGCTCAACTGAGGTTTAAGATGGTCTACTCCCTGCTTCGGCCTTAAACATGTATTCTTGCAAAGAAACATACAGAAGCAAGAAGCTTATAAAAGGGTAAAATATGGAGAGACAAAAGTCTTACATTTTGATTACAGATATGGAATTTGGCAAATATAAGTTAAAGGTCCTCTATTATACTTTTTTTCATCAATATATTATAGGTCTCAGATATATACAAAACATGGCTCCAAACACCAAACAGACAGCATCCCATAATCCCCTCTGTTTCAGCCCTGTTTCAAAAGTGCTGATTCTCTGTCTGTTACATAAAGTGGCCAAAATCTGATCAGCTCATTTTCAGACAGGTTTTTATAGAAATGGATCAGGACAAAAAGAGAGAGAATCTTTTTTCCTGAAACGTTCAGAATCTCTTTACACAGAGGGGACACATGGTGATGTAGAAGAGACATGAAGAAGAGGGGACACATGTTGATGTAGAAGAGACATGAAGAAGAGGGGACACATGTTGATGTAGAAGAGACATGAAGAAGAGGGGACACATGTTGATGTAGAAGAGACATGAAGAAGAGGGGACACATGTTGATGTAGAAGAGACATGGAAGAAGAGGGGACACATGTTGATGTAGAAGAGACATGGAGAAGAGGGGACACATGTTGATGTAGAAGAGACATGAAGAAGAGGGGACACATGTTGATGTAGAAGAGACATGAAGAAGAGGGGACACATGTTGATGTAGAAGAGACATGAAGAAGAGGGGACACATGTTGATGTAGAAGAGACATGAAGAAGAGGGGACACATGTTGATGTAGAAGAGACATGAAGAAGAGGGGACACATGTTGATGTAGAAGAGACATGAAGAAGAGGGGACACATGTTGATGTAGAAGAGACATGAAGAAGAGGGGACACATGTTGATATAGAAGAGACATGAAGAAGTGGATTTTGCATAATAGGTGACCTTTAAAGCTTGGAGGTTATACGTTTTTTTTGAGAAGGCACAGACTTCATCTTCTGCTTCTGTATGTTGTTTCTGGTTCTCGAGTCTCAGAGCGTTTAGGAAGCGTAGTTGTGCTCTGGGACAAGCCCGGGCAGAGAGGAGCGTGGGAAGAGATGTGCAGGTTCAGGCTGTGGTGAATGTGGAATTCACACAAGATGAGGCTGAGAAAAACGGATATGACTGAGCACAGAAACGTTTAGGGAGGGCTGAAGGTGTTGGCGGTGGGTTGAGCAGTGATTTAGACACTGTCGGGCTGACAGTTTGATGATTATATAACACCTGCTTTCTCAGTTCATTCACACTTGGTAAAAACACTGTACACTGAAAAAATGTTGACCTTTAAATAAATGTGTTATGTCAACACATTTCACACAACTGTATTGGGTTAGTTGAAAGCAATAATATTAACTTGAACCTACTTTTTTAAATTTAAACTAATAGTATTGCTTTCAACTAACCTAATACAGTTATGTGAAATCTGTTGACAGAATACATTTAATTAAAGTCAACGTTTCAGTGTATAAACATCTTTTCATTTTCGCCCATCTTAACTTAACCCTCACATATTAATGGTAACGTGGTGGAAAGTAACTAAGTACATTTACTCAAGTAATGTACTTATTTACACATTTCAGGTACTTGTACTTTACTTTAGTAATTTCTATGTGCCACTTCATACTTCTACTCCACTACAATTCAAGGGGTTGAAACTTTTTACAACATAATACTACATATTTTATAGCTTTAGTTACTTTATAAATCCAGATTTTTACACACAAACTTATGAAGAACTTTTAAAAAAAAAATTGTTCCTTTCTGCAATATGTACTTTTACTTCTTTCACTTTAAGTACATTATCCTGGTCATAGTTAACACTTAAGTAAATTTACAAAAAAAGTACTGGTATTTTAACAGTGTAGTATTATTACTTTGACTAAAGTCTGCACTCGACTGCAGACAACAGCCAGACAGCCAATGGAAATATGCTTCCTGGCAGGAAACTGTTGAAAGAGAAAGAGGTTGCCCCTGCCAAAATGTTTGCCTTTTTATATCCATGCTTGCTTTTTTAGCCTTCAGGCTAAGAACACTGACATTGCTTCTCAGACTAAATCATTCAAGTCGTGCAACCACTTCTATTATTGTAAGAACTCACGGCCATCATATCAAGGACTGTAATCCTCTATCAGCTTTTAATCAACAGGTCGGATCTTCTGAAGGCCTGTAATGGTTTGTCTTCAGAAAATCTAAGATCCAGGTTGAAGCTGTTTTACCTCCAGACAGAACAAAGTTTAATCCTCACAGAGACCCTCATTGAAGTCCTCCTTTTCAACTTGTAAAGCCAGAAAGTTCTAGAGGCTTATCGGACATCAAAACAATGCACTATGGGAGGATGTCATGGCGCCAAACAATGTGTTGTCTACCAATTCGCTGGTAATGGCAGAATTACGGCATTCACGATACAAAGTAATCATCGCTTAGTTGAGTTGGCTCTTTGTTCTAGAACAGTGCTTCTCAAAGTGTGGTCCGCGGACCGCTGGTGGTCCGGTAGCGCCCCCTAGTGGTCCGTGAGCATATTGGTAACATTTCACATTTTAAATAAATAAATAAATTTCAGTTTTCCGCACTCTCGCGGGAATATCTCCGCAATGGAGCGAGGTTAACTTTTGATTACATGATATAGCCCAGCGCAACACCTTCATCACACATGTTGCCACTTGTTTGTACCATTTTCAGGCAATTTGTAATCTGTTCTAGAAAAACGATGTGTTTTTTTATATTTGTGGAGTTAAGTGGTCCGCGAGTGTTTAAAAAAACACTCGCGGACCACTTAACTCCACAAATATAAAAAAACACATCGTTTTTCTAGAACAGATTACAAATTGCCTGAAAATGGTACAAACAAGTGGCAACNCGGGCCGTATATGGCCCGCGGGCCTTAGTTTGCCCATGCCTGACCGAACTCCACAAATATCAAAAAACACATCGTTTTTCTAGAACAGATTACAAATCGCCTGAAAATGGTACAAACAAGTGGCAACATGTGTGACGAAGGTCTTGTGCTGGGCTATATCATGCAATCGAAAGTGAAAGTTAACCTCGCTCCATTACGGAGATATTACCCCCAAGAGTACGGAAAACTGAAATGTATTTATTTATTTCAAATGTGATATTTTACTAATATACTCACGAACCACTAGGGGGTGCTCACGGCAACGCCACATGCACGATTTACCCTCCGCGGGTCCCTCAACTGTTAACACCTTGTGGTGGAACCGCGGGGTCGCTCCCTTAAATAAGTGTGTCTTGGACCGAACAAGGTTTTGGGACGGACGGAAGTCACCTGGTGAGTGGGGCTAATGGACGTTTTTTCCCGCAGCACACACACAACGACACACACACACAAACACACACCACACCACACACACACGACACAGCTACAAGTGTACCGAGTCGTCCACGACACACCACCACCACCACACACACACACAACCACAACCACACACCACACCACCACACACACCAGCCACACACGACCACCAACACACACACACCACAACACCACAACACACCACACACACACCACCGACGGACACACACCACACACAACACGACACACAACCCACACCACCACACGCGGCCGCACGCCGTCCTTTCTATAAGGAAAAAACCGACCCTGCCGTTTGGTTTTCGCCAGTGCAGACCGTTACTATACCTCGGTTAAAAATGCCGACGGAAGAGGTTGGAGTTTTTGAAACAAGGAAAAACGAACGATGACAAAGGAGAGACGGTAAGTCGTAAAAACTTTATTCAAATTTTCTATTCGTTAAGGTCGGGAAGTCACATTTGAATTTTAGAATGAGCTACTCTAGCCGGAAAGAACTTACGTAGAAAGAAGAAAGAACGGGGTAAAACGGAGGGACGTAACCGAAAAAAGAACACAGGGTTTAGGGGAACGACTGCTCCTAAAGACCCTACCTTATGGTTCATGAGACCGCCAGGTTATGACACACACACACACACACACACACACACCACCGTGCACTCTTTCTTTCTCATTGGACATCCCTTTTTTTTTGCCTTATTCACACCTGTACCAAACTCAATAGTTATAATACCCATGACACTTACCCTTGTACTTCGGTTCCTCGTAAGGTAAGAGAGAGACAAACAGAGAAGAAGAAAGAGTAAGACAGACATACAAGAGTGAGCAAGACAACATATACCCTCCAATCGACCTCAGGTGGTTACGGGAGTCAGTGCGTGGAGTCAGTGGCTGGGTGTGTGTTGTGTGTGTGTGTGGTCTGTGTGTGTGTGTGTGTGTGTGTGTCCGTCGTGTGTGTGTGTGTGGTGTGTGTGGTGTGTGTGTGTGTGTGGTGTGTGTGTGTGTGGTTGTGTGGTTGCTGGTGTGTGTACGTCCCCACAACGTCCGTCAGTCCGTCAACTAGTAAGTCACGAGTACGTCTCGGGGTGAGTGCGGGTTTCGACAACGTCCCATACCTCTTGTATAGACTCTGTTGCGACCTTTACTAAGTACTAAAGTGTGAGTGGATGGGATAAGTGTGTAATAAGTGGAGGGACATGTATCGTGGTTGTTCTGTGTGTCGTCTCACCTGTTAGTCAAAAGAAAGGACCTAGACAGTGTACGAGCCATAGGTGCTGTTGGAAGTCGTCTTGTTTTGTCTGGATACACTACACATACACCGCACGGTGAACTAGACGGGCACACGGGACAAAAAGAGACCGGAGTGGGAAGAGGTAGGGTGGGCAGAGTAGTGACGGCTAATGGTTACATTTGTTTCGGTCCCATAATCCAGGAAGTTTCCGTCTGCGAGCGCGACGGACGAACCTCCACTGGCATGACTATTCTGCTCCCTCTCTGTCCTCCTTCCTACCTATCTTTTTCTCTATTTCCTCGCAAAGCACGCTATTCTCGTCTTTACCCTCCTGCTTATTAAAACTGAGGTTCGATCATACCTACCTTTGCTGCTCTTTTTTCTTTATCCAGAATGTTCTACACGCAGGAGAAGTGTCGGAGTGTAGCCGAGTAGAGGAGGGTAACAACTCATCCCTTTATTAATGTCTCCAACGACGGAAATGCTCGTCAGCGAAGAGTTTCACAACAGGCGGCTCGGGTGTG
>NW_011359125.1:3054311-3057003 GCF_000735185.1 Notothenia coriiceps
TCATTGCCCTCTCCCGGTTTCCTCCCGGGGTCATATTTCTCCCGCATTTCTCCCGATTTCTGACAAAATCAGATTTCAAACGAGTGTTTCCACTCGGACTTTAATACAGCTACACCATTGTTTGGTTTCCATGGTAACACGTCTCTTTAGTAGCGCGCGGAACTCAAAGTCTGAGAGGGTGAGGCAGATATTCACAGAAAACAGAACAAGAATCGACAACTACTCTACTTTCTGCTCACTCCTTTCCTGTAAAATACATTTATTGGGATTTCTGAGGTCTAAAGGTTGGCAAGTATGACCAGGCTACATGTAAATACTTTTATGTAATGTGTGATGTCACTGACTGAAAGGAACAAGTGTCCATTAGTTTCTGTTTGCATTGGGTTAAGTGCTGGTTACGTTTGTTGGCTTACACATTACATCTGCTCAGCTGTGCGACCTTTGTCCATCTGTTTCTGGGACAGCGATAGCAATAACAGCCTGAAGAGTGATCACAGGTCCAAGGTCAGGACAACATGAAGCTTACAGAACAGATAAACGCTCCATAAACAAAGCGAGTCAGTGCTTTTACAATCCTGTGTCATGCTGGCTATCAAGTATATTAGTAATCTTATTTTACTTTTGCTATTACTTTCACTGTAGATAATTCAACGTAGTTTTTAGTGCAGTGCCAATAAAATGTGATTGTGGCTTCGGCCATGGCTTTGGCTTTGACACAATAAAGCGGTGATACTGTAGCAGTGATTTGGTTTATTGCACCAAAATGAGTCATGTTATGAGTCACCATGAAAAGGAAGATTCCTGTCATTATTTACTGACGAGAAAAACGTGAGGAAGCTCCGCAGCCAGAGTGCACGCTGTTCAACAAACACACTGCGCAACAGTGGATCAACACTTAACTCCTGCAAGGAAAACATTATATTAGACACATTTCTCCCCAGAACTACACATTGTTTTTAGCCATTTCCTATAAGCAAAAACTGAAAAAATTCCTATTACAAAATCTCGTCAAACATTCAGATTTAATATGCTGAAGCAAGTATTGAAATTACACTGATATTGGAGTTACAACTCACTATAATTCCATCATTATTGGTTAGTCTTCCCTGTGATAATTGTTGTCTTCTATAAAAAGTCAGAAAGTCTGTATTCCCTCAGTATCAATTGAATGTTCAAGAGTTTATTTGTACCCTTCTCCACATGCGTATATGTTTCCGTTTACACTGTAGATTACATTTGGTCTCAACCTCAGGGCCATCCTGAATTCGACTGAATTTGCTTTTGGATTCGACTGAATTTGGTTTTGGGGCTCAATTGCAGTCGACTCAATTGTGGCAGACTCCTCAAACGAACATTAAAAAGTAGCATCCGACAAAGGTCAACTCTACTTTCAGATGCTTTTGGGGAAACTGCGCCCATGTGAGCTGCGGGAATACGACATCTCATGTTATCAGAGTGATGGAAAAGTGCTTAGAAAGCAAAAAACACATTGAGGAAGAGGATGTGACCCCAAATGATAATGGAGAATTGAAACCCAGATTATTCGTTTAAGAGATGACCTCAAAACATGGCAGCACATTTTTTTCCAGAAGACTGACAGTCCCTCCCAGTCGACGAGTCAAACCAGTGAAGCTTTCCTTTTCATCTAAGAGCTCATAGCTCCTTTGCAAAAATAATTTAATTTGTAAGTTGATCTATATCTATGGTATTTTGCATTACAGAATCATGTACATTGACCATAGGCATCGTTTACACTGGGGAGCCTGAGGACATGTCCCCTCAACTTTTGGAAATGGCCAAAGGCATTAGGAAAATGTGTTTTAAAATGTTCTGGAACAGAATTGCACAGAATTGTACACTTTGAGGAAGGTTAACTGAATCTTCCGGGAAAAGATTGTCCCACTCTTGACCTAACAATCAACATCGGCACCTCTGTTGTTTCCCCGACTCAGACTGCAAGGAATCTGGGTGTGACCCTAGATAACAAACTGTCCCTCACTGCAAACATTGCTGCAACAACCCGCTGCTGCAGATACACGCTTTACAACATCAGGAGGATACGTCCCCAGCTGACCCAGACCTCAGCGCAGGTTCTGGTCCAGGCTCTCGTCATCTCACGCCTAGACTACTGCAACTCCCTCCTGGCTGGTCTACCTGCATGTGCCATCCGACCTCTGCAGCTCATCCAGAATGCAGCGGCTCGTCTGGTCTTCAACCTTCCAAAATTCTCCCACACCACGCCGCTCCTCCGCTCCCTTCACTGGCTTCCAGTAACTGCTAGAATCCACTTCAAGACACTGGTACTTGCGTACCATGCTGCGAATGGATCTGGCCCTTCCTACATCCAGGACATGGTTAAACCGTACACCCCAGCACGTGCACTCCGCTCTGCATCAGNACCTTCCAAAATTCTCCCACACCACGCCGCTCCTCCGCTCCCTTCACTGGCTTCCAGTAACTGCTAGAATCCACTTCAAGACGTGGGTTTGCTATCCTGGCTCCAAAATGGTGGAATGAGCTCCTCATTGAAATCAGGACAGCAGAAAGCTTACACATCTTCCGGCGCAGACTGAAAACTCATCTCTTTAGACTCCACTTCGAGCGATAGAATTACTAACAAAGCACTTATATACTAATAAAGGACTGGCTTTTCTAAAGCCAGTTGAGTAGCACTTGAAATGTTTGGCTCTAT
>NW_011359125.1:3057043-3080043 GCF_000735185.1 Notothenia coriiceps
TTGCAGTAGTCTAGGCGTGAGTTGACGAGGGCACAAACCAGAACCTGCGCTCTTTCTGGGTCAGCTGGGGACGTATCCTCCTGATGTTGTAAAGAGTGTATCTGCAGCAGCGGGTTGTAGCAGCAATGTTTGCAGTGAAGGACAGTTTGTTATCTAGGGTCACACCCAGATTCCTTGCAGTCTGAGTCGGGGAAACAACAGAGGTGCCAATGTTAATTGTTAGGTCAAGAGTGGGACAATCTTTTCCCGGAAGGAAAAGCAGTTCAGTCTTGTCAAGGTTGAGCTTGAGGTGATGAGCAGACATCCACTGAGAGATGTCTGCTAGGCAAGCAGAGATGCGTGCGACGACCTGGGTCTCTGAGCGGGGAAAGGACAGAATTAATTGGGTGTCGTCAGCGTAGCAGTGGTATGAAAAACCATGACTGATCCAAGCGAGTTTGTGTACAAGGAGAAGAGGAGGGGACCAAGAACAGAGCCCTGAGGGACCCCTGTAGTTAATTGACAAGGGTCGGACTCGGACCCTCTCCAAGTTACCCTGTAGGTGCGGTCTTTGAGGTGTGAGGTGAGGAGAGAAAGTGCAGTGCCTGAAACTCCAAGTTCTTGGAGAGTGCGAAGGAGGATCTGATGGTTCACCGTGTCGAATGCAGCAGACAGGTCCAAAAGGATGATGACAGAGGAGAGGGAGGCTGCTTTAGCCGTGTGCAGTTCCTCAGTGACAGCAAGGAGGGCAGTTTCTGTGGAGTGACCTGCCTTGAAACCAGACTGGTGCGGATCCAGAAGGTTGTTCTGATGGAGATAACAGGAGAGTTGTTTAAAGACAGCGCGTTCAAGTGTTTTAGACAGGAATGGGAGGAGAGAGACAGGCCTGTAGTTTCTAACATCAGATGGGTTGAGAGTGGGTTTGTTTAGGAGAGGGTTCACTCTTGCCTCCTTGAGACTGTTTGGAAAGTGACCAGAAGTTAGAGAAGTGTTGATGAAATGGGTAAGAAACGGTAGAATATCAGGAGCGATAGTTTGAAGGAGGTTTGAAGGGACTGCATGAGTGAAGGATGTTCTGTTGGCTCACATGAATAGATGGAAGGACTTAAAATGAACAATTAAAATGTAAATAAGGGCATTTGAATTAAGATACCTTTTAGGAAATGTGAACCTATCCTTTAATGATGTTGTAGTTGTTGCTTGTCGCCTTCATATACAGCTTCGTACATGTTCTGACACCTGGCAATCCATTTTTTTGTTTGGTAATGCCGTTGATTTGACCATAAACCACATGTTTTATGTACACAAGCTAACCCATTTCAATGCCATCCAGCTTGAATGTGCCCATTTGCTTTCTGCTTGGCACATTTTGAAACGCAGAACTCAAAGCACCGTGTTCCTGGACTCAGCCCCTTGCTGCTGCCCTCTTCAGTCTGGTGCCAGGCTAATATTTCTCCGTCTCACCTGCAGGGCCAATAGGAAGCATGTCGTCCATGGAGGTGAACGTGGACATGCTGGAGCAGATGGACCTGATGGACATGTCTGACCACGAGGCCCTGGATGTGTTCCTGCACTCTGGAGGAGAGGACAACAGCGGCACCTCGCCTGTCGCAGGTATGCAGCCATAAACACATCTCTAAAGTATTCAAACTATAATAACTCAAAAAGCGCTTGATTACTGAAGGGATTTCATTTTTGACATCTAATCCACATCATAGAGTTTGATGAAGCATAAATATGTGACTCAGAAGATTGACAGGAACAATGTTTAAGCACGATACACAAACGCCATCTGTTCACATCTGCTGGAGAAAGTTCCTTCCACTGTCAACAGCCTCCAGCATCTCACTGAGAGCTCGGTCTGTCGAAAGATTATGTAATGCAAATAAATCTCTGATACATTCAAATGTCTGTAGGAGACAGAGATGGCAAAAGTACACACTTCCTTTACTCAAGTAGAAGTACAGATACTCGTGTTTAAAAATACTCTGGTAAAGGTAGAAGTACTGACTAAACTTCTTTAATCAAGTAAAAGTAAAGAAGTATGGGCTTCAACATGTACTGAAGTAAAAAGTACCCATAACTAGCAGCTGTTTTAAAGAGTAACTGACCTCCCTTTATATTAATAGAACAATAATGTCATTGTTAGCTAATGAATGTTTCCATGCTGAACAACGGCAACATGACAACGTTTTCATTGGTCCCTCTTCTTTAGAGAAGACCAGGAAATGATGGATACACGGATCGTGTTCAAATCAATAGGCATGCAATGACTCTTAATAATAATGATCACGCCACCAAACACAGATTAAAACTAAAGTAACAAACCTGTTTTGAAAATGTAAGAAGTAGAAAGTACAGGTATTTGTGTTAAAAATGTAAGAAGTAAAAGTAAAAAGTCGTCGATACCAGCAAAATGTACTTAAGTACAGTAAAGGAATATTTGTACTCCACTACTTCCCACCTCTGGTAAGAGAGCGAGTCTGGCCAAATTCAAGCACATTTAAAAAAACCTGTGAAGTACTACCAGGAATTAGTGCTCTGACTTTATTGGCAGTAATTGGTCTAAGATAGCAAATGAATAGTGTTTAACGAATATAAGAGGGTTAAAATTCCCAATGACTAAAGCAGTACACCACCACAGCTTTACTTATCCACCTACCTGTTTTATGACTCCTCTTCCGCCCCCCTCCTCCCCCCCTCCTCCTCCTCTTCCCAGATGTGGAGTCCTTCACCACAGAGATCAGTCTCCAGGTGCCCACCCAGGCGGAGCTGCGCCACAAGCTCTCCTCCCTCTCCTCCACCTGCACCGACTCAGCCAGCCAGGACACAGAGGCCGGGGAGGACGAGGACGAGGAGGAAGACGAGGAGACGGAGCAGGGAGGCGATGGGGGATCAGGGGGAGGAGTGAGGAGGAGGAGACGGCCCCCCTTGGTGGTGACCCTGGATGAAGAGGAGGTGCACCCCGACACGGCGCTGGTGGACGGGGGGGAGGAGCGGAGCAGCAAAGACTGTGAGGCCAGCAGGCCGAAGGTTTGAGGAGGACACATGGACTGGATTTCAACACACACACACACCGAGCTGCAGACGGAGAAAAGTTATAATATTGGCTTCCATCTCAAATGTTCATGATGAAGAAATTAAAAAAGAAAATACACTGAGGTTGCACTACTGTAACTGCCATATGACCTTGCCTTAAAACAAGTTTTTAATTCTGATTGAATCCTGTAAAATAGGTTTGAGTTCCCTTTAGCATCTTAGCATTGAATGGCTTAACATGCACATGAAGGGTTTGACTTTAATATTCAGATTCTGTGTCTGCGTGTTGAGACCAGGAGAGGTCTGATACTGGTTAGTGATGGGACACAGAGAAGTGTACACTATAATGATCCATGTGCCCTTTTGCAGTGTTTTTCCTTGAATCCTTGCTCCATGCTAATGCTAACATATTCTCTAAACTTCAGCTATTATTATTATTACTGAATTCCCCTTTCGGGGTATCAATAAAGGTCCATCTTCTATTAAGCATTAATATATGTTGGAGAACAGTACTTTTGCTGAATACAATTGAATTATGGTGTTTATCCCAAATGATTACCATTTCTTAAAAGCTTTGAACCGCTTTGGCAGGCCAACAGTGAAATGTGTTCTTTCTTTGGAATATATGATTACACAAAATACGGGTAGTAATTCAAAGTTTTATTTTCTCCAGGTTTTTTCTGCTGATTTTGCGGTAACCCTATGGCAATGCTTAGAAAATTAACTTGACTACCTTTTGGTAGTTTGGGTGAATTGCCACCTTAATATAGCAAATGCTACATGATTAGCACAAAGCGATGGAAAATAATCTGCAAGGGGGCCCATGAATACGCTGAACCCCAAAGCTTGCATTTGTTGAACTGGTTTATGAGCTACATTCTGCAATATTTTAAATGTAAACTACTAAACTAGAAAGTACTTTGTCAAAAAAAACATGGCAATCATTGGCAGTGGGTTCTACACCAAATAGTTCTGTATAGCTGACAGACCACAGATGGAGTTCAGGTCCACACACACACACACACACACACACACACACACACACACACACACACACACACACACACACACACACACACACACACACACACACACACACACACACACACACACACACACACACACACACACACACACACACACACACACACACACACACACACACACACACACACCTCCTTTTGAGCGAGGACCAAATCCCTGTTTAGACTGAGTGCTATGCATTGGAGAACACCCAGAAGGTTAAACTGTATCCACATTTTTGTACAGAAATGTTGACATTTGTGCGATGTGGCAGCATTACTTCTTCCTCTCTTTCCCTCTGCCTACAGTGTCTGACTTGTTGGTAATAAATGTTTCTTCCCCAACATTGTTTGATTTTCATTAAAGCATTTCTGACACGTTGAATAATTAGTTTTGAGTAGCAGTCAGGGTTTAAGCATGTTAACAGTCACTCTTTAAGGTCCTGTCAGCTCTTTAGAGATGAAAAGCTGAAACAAGTAAATGGATGAAGAGTGAAAATGGTTTTGGATTGAGAAAGATTAACTTTAATTTGTTGTAAAATATCTCAACAGGAAAATAAGCAATAGTGTTATACTACGAGTAGAGCTGATTTGATGCATGGCGGTCATTCCTCTGCACTTTATTTAAGGTCATGGTACACTACAGGGCCCTCCAACAATGTGTTGTGTGTGAAGAGTGTGTTATATGAACATAATAGCACTTGTGTATTCCACACCTGCTGCTGCGGACTGTGGAGCTTGATAATGACACTATGAGACCTTCGCCTATGGTAATGCTCTCTCAATGGAGTGTTTTGGCATTTGTATTGTTTGTAAGGGTCAATTCACCCAAAATGCAGCATAAGGTTTTCTCACTTACATCTAGTATTGGTCATGAATACACTTTGGGTGTTATTGGCCCAAGGCTGACATGCCTTCAGGATTTTGCCTTCACTTTACTATGATAAGGAGCTAAAGAAATGGTGCCTTTTGCTCAAGTTTTGTTTTTCCAAAGATGTTGCTGTCTACACAATTCACAGGACTCACTCTCAACAGTTTTTATTAGAACAATGTATTTGTATCTTGGGTGCAATGGCTCTTTACTTTACCAGACTCTTTTAGCTTCACAGTTAAAATCTGAATAATGAAACACAAGGTTGGAAAGAAATGACAGTGAATTGTCGGTAAGTTTTTATTAAACCTTAAGTACAAACTGCAAAAGTAAAAAACTGTCAATATAACCAACATGAGACTCTCTTTCCGAGTGGAGGGAAAGGCCGAGATGCGGCACTAATAAATTAAGTCACCAGAGACCCCACTGTGAGCAAGTAGTTTATACTGTAGAAAATGGAAGAAACAAAAACCAAAATGAACTGAAGAACAAACAAAAGAAATCCCATCAGAATAAAATATATCGTAAGGCCATAAAAACTTGACAACCACTTTTTTATGTTGAAAACACCCAACTTGGTATTTCATTAAATAGTCCTAAAACAGTTCAGTCTTCTGCGAGGGACGACAACCAACAAACTGGATTATAGGATATTCCTTGACAGTCACCACTGGCAAGCTCAGTGCAACATGAGTAGCTACTACATTTTTGTTGAATTTTCAGTAATGAAAATGTAAAAACCCATTTTTTTTTCGTGAACATATCTTTTTTTCCCTTTTCTTTAAAAAAGTAAAGCTAAACAAACAAAACTAGATTGGGGGAGGGAGGGGGGGGCAGTTGTTGGCTACTCAATATCTTCTTTCTTAGTGATTTAAGCAGCACTTTAAATTTTTATACACGTTTACCAGAGCAACCCTGTAAGCGTCAAACTCACACGAATGAAGAAAGGGAAATGTAAGGCTTTTTCTTCATCAACCACTCTCCTCTGGAACTTCTTCTCTCTCCTCTATTCCTTCCTTTCTTTCTTTCTTCACCCCAGAAAAGGCTGAAGTATTTAAAGAAATTTACAGGATTATGTACAAAAAAAGGTTGATGTTTTGTTTGTGTCTGTCTTTTTCCTCTCTCTAAAAATCGCTCGTATATCTGGAAAAGGGAAAAATAATTCATGATGCCAAAAACAAAGTAGAATTAAAAACAAAAAAAAATTGGATTTGATATTTCACATTTTACACTCTTTGACTAGTGGCTCTACTTGAGATAACACGTCAGACCAACAGAAGTAAAAAACACAAAATAATAATAATATAATATAATAATTAAAGTTTACTGGTACAGATGAAACAAGAGGACTGGAGGAATGGAATGTTAACACGATTGCACATCTAGAACCAGAAAAGCCTGAGAGCCTTTCTGCCCTGTGGGGTGGGGGCGCGTCGGCTAGCTGTTAGCTGCTAGCAGGCGCTAACCCCCAGATTTTTTATTTTGTGTCGTTATACAGTAATTATAACCAACAGCACCAATAAAATGGATCTCCTCGCCAAGTATCAGGCACAGTTTCCACTTGCTAGCGAAGGAGGGATCCCTCCATACTACCAGGAAGTGAGGTGAGCGGGACCCTTCTCAGGTCAAGCAGCTGTAGCTCTGCCCCTCTCACATCCACCAACCAACAGAAACATCCACAATGACAACAAAATAAAATACACAGAAGACTTCTTGCAAAAAAACCTAGCAAAAAACAAAGCTAAAAATTCAAAAAAAGGACTTGATAAAACATAGCCAACCAACAATAAAACAACATCGTCTGTCTTTCAAGTTTTAACCTCGTGTCCCCAACCCCCCTTTAAAAGAAAATGCAGGAGCTGCATCAAGAAAGGATAACATCGATAAAAAAAAATCTTCCTCGAAGCAAGGAGAGAGGGAAACTTTGGGTAATTACTTGATGCCATTTCATTTCACAAAACTGGAGAGGGGGAAAAAAAGACGCCTTTTCATTTGTCCCATGTTCACAGATGAGTGACGCATGATGAGAAGGGGGGGGGGGTTTGAGTCTCAGGGGGCAAGATGAGGCCAGGAGAGAGTGATGCAAGAGAAGGGTAACACATGAAACCCATTTTAGTGGAGGGAGGATGGAGGTAAAGGGTATAACCATCAAGTCTTCTTGTGAGCGTTACACTTAATGCTTGTAATGTTGTAAAGGACGACTGAAGCAGGGACGGGGGGACGGGGGGGCGTTCTAAAATCATCCAGAATAAAAACAAATTCTTCTTTCACACTAGTGCAAAAAAGACATCTTGCTTTTTCTTTTTTTTCCTTTTCTTTTTTATAAAACAAGCCTGTCGTACTAAGGGGGGAAGGTGAATCATTTTTTGGAGGGGGGGGCTGAGGTCAGGTGAGGGGATTTCAAAGCTCAAAAACAATCAATCTTAAATATTGGGTGGTGGAGGAGGGTTTGATAGTGACCCTGCTTGATGTGAGACAACAACAGGGGGAGTTTTGGAGGGGGTGGGCCGGTGTGGTGGTCCCCTCAGGACACAGCAGCGGCCTTGGGTATGTGGGTGGAGGACAGGCGGGCAAGGGACACCTCCACTGTGGCGCGCTTACGGGGGCCTCGCTTGGCTGGCGATGCTTTGACGGTGCTTAAACCGTGGCAGGGGTCCCCCCCCACTGCACTGACGACGACACCACCTCCACCCCCCCCATTCTTCAACATCGCCCGTCCACACACCTGGTTCACCAGACTGTTGATTTGCTCCTGATGGAGAAGCACAGATAATACAGATTACACATTTAACCCTTTAACAAAGTCACATGAATCATCTGGCTCTTATTCACACACAGTGGAGGATACTAACAAAGTACATTTACTCAAGTACGGTACTTAAGTACAATTTTGAGGTGCTTTTACTTTACCTTAGTATTCTCAGTTTATGCTACTTTATACTTCTACTCTACTAAATTAAAGAAGCCAATATTGTACTTTTTACTCTACTTTATTTAATTTGACATATTTTAAATCCTAGTTACTTTGAAATTTAGAATATTAAAATTTGACATATTTTAATCCTAGTTACTTTGAAATTTAGAATATTAGCTAACAGAAAATAAAGTTCAATTATTTATCATACATCCATAATCATAATATTAACCCAGTAACTCAATACATATGTGATTCTGAAATAGGCCATTACGCATAAGGAGTACTTATGATGCCTATACTTTGAAACTTTTAATTAAGATTTTGAATACAGGACTTTTACTAGTAACAAAGATCTTTTACATTTTCGTATTGCTACTTTTACTTAAAAGGTCCCATGTCATGCTTTTACAGTTATTACCCGTCCCCTTGTGTGTTATGTAGCTTTTTCTGCATGTAAACGGTCTGCAGAGTCACAAACCCTCAAAGTACACCCTGTAGCGAGTAAAACTCGAACACAGAAAATACCTGTCTATGCTGCCCAGAGGTCGCGTTAACCCAATATTTTCCATCTATGACGGATTTTTTTTAACAATGACGGAAAAATCTGAAAGCAGTCCGTCATTTTGAGTGATTAGAAAACAAACTCGGAACAGCACCAAAGCTTCCCTGCATCTACTTCCTGGAGCAGTGTAAACCCAGCATAGATAGACTGCAGTGTAAAGCTAGCTGACGTCTCCCCCTTCTGGGCGGAGAGAGAACTGAACACAGCAGATCCAAACAGGACTCACCTCATCGTAGCGGTACATCATCTTAAGGCCTCTGCAGGACTTGTGCTTCTCCACATAGCGCAGAGCACACTCCAGACAGAACACCACGTTGTCAGTCTCCTGCACCACCTGCACACACACACACACACACACACACACACACACACACACTTTACTATAGAGACTACACTCAGCTCAGAGCACTCATTACTGAAATAGTGAGAAACCTGATAAATCATTTAAATGTCTTCCACTTCTACTGTATTATGCCACTGGCAAACTCTCAGTTGGAATATATTACAATATTATGGCATTTAGTTGGATAATATTATTGCAAGTTTCATCATTTGGATTATGTAGTTTGGTTTAGTTACTTTTGAAAAACTGGGCATTGAAAGCACAAGAAAATGTTTCACAACAGTGCGTGAATAAATACATTTGATTTAATTTGTATATAAAGCAGCAGTTAGTACGTACAGTATGAGCTCTAAGCGTTTTGCAGGCCACAATGCAAATGAAAAATGATATACCCTGTTGCATTATTGAGGATTTCATGAATAAATAACTTTTGCTTTAGAATACTCAAACTAGCACTATGATAGTGAGCATTTGAACAAATCTCTATAACAGTGTTAATCTGAGCCCTCACCATGGACAGGTAGCAGAGGTGCTGACAGATCTGGCAGCGTCTCTCGGAGGACTCCAGGGCCAGCCACTTCCCGCGGGGCTTCTTGCGGCCCTCGCCGGGCCCCAGGCCTCCGTCATGGGTGCCGTAGCGGGCGGAGGAGAGCAAACCTGCCTTGTAAAGTTCCTGACGTTGGCGCATCTCTAGGTTCCTGTTGGACAAGAGAGATACATGTTAAAGCCAGGGAAGGACAAAAACTGCATCATGTCTTTTATTGCTCTGAAAAACTATGAGTAGTGGGACAGAATGGATCAAGTTTATTGCCAGGTACGTTTACACATACAAGGAATTTGCTTTGGTATCTGGTGGTGCGAAAATAAACAATCTAAAAAATCAAGTTGCAAAGTAGGTAAACAAATAAATATAAGGATAATAAAAAATAAGTATTTTAAAGAAACAATTTAGCATTAAAAAAGGACGCTAAAGAAAACAAAAACACTTGGGGAAAATGAGTATATGGAAAACTACAGTGTATTATATTTTAAAGTGGAGGGCTGTGTGCAAAAATGTGCAGAAAGCAGTCAGAGTTGAGCATGAACGTGAAAATAATGATTCATTGCAAAATAAGTGTATTTGCTGAGTTGTTAGGATCACATACCACAAATAAAGGAACAGAAAGATTGTGTTAATATTTTGCTGAGAAAAGTAAAAGTATGATGCTCTCTTTTGATCATTTGGGATCCTACCTGAGGTCTTTGAGTAGGGCGGAGATAGTGGTGAGCAGGAGGCCGTTGTCCCTCTTAGATTCGGCTGTGGCGATCTGATACAGTAGCTTCTCCATGGAAAAGGGTTTGGCTATACGGCGACATTTCAGTTCCTGCACACAAAATCATGGTAAGTATTTTTAATGTCTCAAAATCAAAAAGACAACACCTTTTCCCTAACATTTATTCAAACAGTTTCATTTCTTTTTTCAGGTTTATACACATTTACATACAGATAAATGTGTCTTCTTCTGTTCCTCATGCATAAGTCAAAATGGTTAACCATTTGGGAGAAAATGCATCAGGCGGTGCGCCACAGCACGGTCCATTGTATGAATGTCATATTACCCTTGAGAGCAGTTTGCTGTGGCTGTGAATATGATGGTATTGCCGATGGTATACGTACCATTCCATCACCATAATGCCCATAATGAGAGTAAGGAACATTTTCTTCTCCTCTATTGCTGCTATAATGAGGTCCAAGGATCCAAAGGCTTGCTCATGATCACTAGAAAATCTAAACACAACCCTCGGGAGACTTACGGCTAAAAATGACTCCTTAAAGTTCAACTCACTGGCTGATTAAAGAATTAAGCTCTAGGTTCTTAGATCATTAAAACCCCTTCGGTTTCAATCACCTTTACATAAATCAGAGCTTTAACTGCCACTGCCACAGGGGGCCAGTGTTGGAAGGCATTACAAAGCAAGAGGGAAATAAAACACATACATCAAGTAAAGACTGTAATACATAGGCAAAGTATTCCTCCCAAACACACATAAGAGACTTTTAGTTTTTTTTATAGTTTCAAAAAAATATTGTCTTATTGCTGATTCTGTTTTCTATTCATACATACATGACATTAATAATTCAACATGGCTCTTGTACTGTACACACAGATTTCTATGCGTACCTTTGCGGCCTGGTAGCCCAGGTTGATCCAGTGCGGCGTGGCAAAATGCACCGTCTCTGACACGCTGTAGCCACAGCACACTTTAGAGACAAAGGCACCGGGGAAGCAGACCACAAACTGGCCGCTCCGCTGCACCGTACGGGAAACCTTGATGCCTTCACGGCACAGCACCTCTGGAGAGATCTGGGAGACCAGCAAGGAGGAGAACACGGTTACATTTCTGTATATGTTCGGTGACAAAGTGAACCTGTTCTGCTCACAAAACACTGACCATGATGTTCTTCTCCAGCATTTCTAGTCCTGGGGTGCCATTGGCCTGAAGCAGTGTATGGACCACCTTGTCCAGCTTTGCCTTCTCCTCAGCAGGGACAGAATACCTGCAGGAGCAACACACAGACATCAACACACATTCATAACGAACATTCTCTATGAAAAGGATCAGATGAATTTCCACTTGTTTAGAACAGAGTTTTGTTTTTGTTTTCAAACTACTTATGTTAAAAAGACAGTTTGCAGTGTTATCACATGAACACTACACTAGTGATGATGAGGAAAAGAGCCCAGGGGAAACTCACCAAATGCAGTCAGCACCAGTGTGTAAATAATCAATATATGGAAGGCGATTTTGGTCTCGAGACCAGCATGAGGTAGAAAAGACCATGCCAATGTTAAGCCAGGGAATGGTCACCCCTGGGGAGACAGAGAGAGAAACAAGAGCATAGGTTAATACTAACTGCAGATGACACAGAAACAATAACATAATATTAATATGAATAGCTTATGAATGTTTTTTTCTTGAGCATTGGCAGCAAAATGTCTTTCTTTCAGTTTGCTACAGAGCAGCTACAGCCTTTCTATCATAGGGAGCCGTCTCTATGTGTTCTTACCAGGCACAGCACCCAGATGCCTCAGAATGGATCCAGGATTATTGGGGAGGACAGTGAGGTTCCATCCATGTCTGAAGGAAGATAAGAGGAAATGGGTTACTCCCAGGGATACCAGATTGATGTTAGTGGCCTTTGGGTTGGAGAGGTCAGGACTACAGTCTTGCAAAACACGTCAAATATTCCATGTGGTGAAAAGACCCGTGGGCTACTTACTTTGAAAATGGCTCTGACTTTCCTGTGGGGAATCCACTGCCATGTGTACTGGTGTCCACCTTCCCACAATGCACCGCTGCATGGCTGTCTCTCTGCTCCACAATCCTCCAGAACTCTTGCTGCAAGAAATAAAAAGGAGAAATACATTCTGAGTGGAAGAACGCATGAAGCAAGGTATAGGTTGTGCCTAAATTGACAAACTGTGTTACATAAAAAGGAACATAATCATCATCTGGAAGAGATTAAATGTACATAAAGTGAATAAAGACGTTAGCATGCTCACCTCCACTTCAGCAGCCCCTGGCTCCTTGTTAAAGCACATGGTCATGGTGTTCCGTGCTATCCTGAAGAAGTTAGTCAAAGACACCGATTTCCCCTGCAACAAAGAGACATTAAACATGAGTCACGGGAGTCCTCTAAACTTCAATTCACAAACGTGTTCTGTCATGCTAAAACAACAACAGTAGGGAATGTGAACCGAGAGTGGACTGTGAATAAAACATGAGCAAAGAAAGATATCGCTGGACATCAATGAACTGCACATTTTCCTACATCCCACCACATGACTGAAGAGCTCGGAGGGAAAGCATTATGCTGGAAGGAATGTACAGTGTACACACAGACATATGTTACAGCAGTACAGTCTCTATAAGGCTCCACCTCTGGGCCTCCCTTACAGATATGTTTCCCCTGGACTTGACCCCTTCTTCCTAAGACACTCCTGCTGCAGAGAAGCTTTTAAGGTTACCGTAAATCTGCCGGCTCAGGGCCTGGAGACGTACAAACCTCGCTGAACGATGACCTTGCTGATTCCTCATCCTCAGACTGACAATTTGTTTCTCTTTTTCTTCCCATTCTTGATGATTTCAAACTGACCTAATTTCTATTTCTATTGTTGGCTAGAGGTTAGCAAGGTGGTTATTTATTTTTGCTCGGTGTGTCTGATTGTCCATTTGTTTGATTTTCATTAAACTTGGTTGAAGGGAGTAGCATGGGCAAAGTTAGAACTCAAAGCACTTCAAGCAGATCTGAACATAAAATAAGTTAATTTCTTTCAGCATTGTGTGATCAAAGGTTTTGGCGGAGCTCTGTGTCCTTCCAGTTAGAACAGCTACAGGGTTGTAAAATAATGCAGGAAGTTATTGACCTAGTAAGCACAACTTTCTTTAGGCGAGTCAGTAGCATCACTTATCGAGGCCTTTCCTGGCGTAATTAGAGGTAATTATACGCTTGACATGCACTTTGTTCTCTTGATAGAAAAAGTGAAACGTAAGCTCCTCTTGGGGGCCACTCGTGATGAAAAATGCACACAAATCTGAGCAGTGGAGAGAAGTGATGGGTCGTATTTAGACAAGCCATTCACATGTCACTGCGTTGAAAAGAGCTTCTATAATTTAGAGCTTTATGCACTGTACTGAGTCAAGTCTGATAACAATATCTCAGTTCTATAGATGGAGGCCATATAGAGGGATTTAGTTACCCAAATTAACTGGGAGGGAAACATCTAATGGGATGGGAGTATTGTGCAGTGAGAGCAACCACAGGACACAGTGATTACAGAAATGATTACTGCTTCACTCATCAAGATACTGTGTCATGAGGAGAAGTGGGAATACGCTCTACTGTGTAGTGTACAATGAGTGCACATTTCTCCACTCGCAAAGAACTGCTAGCCTCCGCGCTGACGTAGGTGTTGAGAGGGGATTGGCAAGAGGATGATAAGAAGGAGAGCGTAAGAGAGATGACTGGAGATTTGGGAAAATAGCTGAGAGCAAGGGCATGGGCTGAAGGAGAGAAGCCATGGGGGGAGATGGCTGGATTAAAGGAGCTGGAGGGGGTGGGGTTTAAAAGGAGGGCGGGACAAGGGTGAGGGGAAGGGCTGCCTTTTCTCTGACCTACATTTCAGCCAGCCAGAATCAACACAGCTGCGAGATGGCTGTGGAGGTGGGAATACATCCAATATGGACATGCACAGAAATATTCAGCCAAACCACAAGATGGTAAAGTACTGTCCCTCGCTCTCACACCAACAAACAGGTATCTACATTTTACAATTACACACACTGCAGAATGTAAACAGGTGTTAGAACCTCTAATGTTTTGAATAAACCACACACTATTACAGGAGGATAATGTTCCCTAGACTGCTGAATAAGAATTTCAAAATGCATTAACATCTCTCTAAACACCATAGTAACATTCTCCCTAAAGTGTTTTACATCAATTTACAGCACGGCTTCGCTTCCTCTGAAAACAGGGAGTGCATTTTGTCACTTAATAACTGGCATTATGATATCAAACACTCAACTTTTAGTGGTGATAATATAAAAAGGTGTGGGCTGTTTGCAGCACATGTGTGACATCAGTTTAGATTCAGATAGTAGTAAGATGGCAGACATCTAGCTGAGCAATAATGGGGCCTTTGGAGAGTGCTCAGGTGCTGACCTGAGCACTCTCCAAAGGACAACAAGCAGCAAAACCCCTGGATTTTAAATGATAAACAAGGCAATGAGTATATCGTTGGGATATTGTAGTGAAGTCGTTATCAGCTTGTTAGAATTGAAGGACGAAAACAAACAAAAGAAGACAAACGTCTTTGCCATGATAGAAACTAGCACACCTATGATGAGGAAAGGACAGGCCAATGAGGAGGCAGCATTCAGAAATCAACATATGTCTTAGTGCTGCTGCTAATGCAAACATTCTCTTTGCAGCTAATGCTCCAATAAAGCGGCCCCCAAAGCTGAAATCAATAAGAGCATTTGAAAGCTAAAAACCTTTTTTAAAAAGTAAAGAAACACACTCGGGTGCATCTTGTCAGTGCAGTCCAAACATGTGTCCTCTGTCCTCACCTTGTTAATACACTTGTGCTGGTCACTGAGGACCCCGCTGCCCTGCTCCTCCGGCTGCTCCTCCTCTCCGTGCTGCCTGTCCTCTTTGCCTTGTTTTTCCTGAGCGAAGAGCCGGCGCCGGCCCGCTTTGACCTGAGCTTCCAGTTCCTTCAGATGGTGATACACTCCGTTGGTGCGGTGGTTCCCAGTCGCCCCTCCCACTATCCCCCCCGCTAGCCCATTCTTGGGCTCATAGCGCGGCAGCACCAGTGAACTAGGTGCCGTGGAGTCCGAGAGACCCTCCAGAGGGCCCCGGCGAGACTCCAGGGTCTTTTTCTCCTGCAGAACCTCGGCCTGCAGTGTCAGCCGCTCCTCTGCGCTGAGCGAGTCGTAGGACAGGATGTACTGCAGGTACGCCTCCTGCAGCTTGGCCAGCCGGTCCTGCGCTGACTTGGGGATACGCAGGAGGTCCGCTAGCTTGGTCCACTTCTTTAGGTCCATCACCTGCTGCATGCCGCCCATGTCATTGATGAGCTGGAAAAAACGTGACAGGTCCACTTCACAGCCACCTGCGGGAGAAGAAGGACAATAGGAAGATTAATAAATGTTGTTGTTTTGTTGAAACATTAATCGAAGGTGAAACAAATGTCGTCTTCAACGCCCACATTATAATGTTATCTTTAGAACCAGAGCTGTCACTAAAAATGTATGTTTTTAATAGACAAGAAAAAACTAATTAAATCAAAAAGAGATCTCGTAGCATCTGTTCCTTTGGCTAATCATGCTTTTGAATCCAGCCCAGTTCATTTTATTTGAATCGACCAATTAAGCTATCACCTTTCACAATGATCTAAACCATCGTTGTGCCAAACAGAGACACAAATTGTGTTAATGTAGGACTGATCTACTGGGCGCAGTAAAGGAAGTCATTTGGAACCAGAGCCCCCTGGCAGGCTGAGGCCACTTCACTGACTCTCTGGCTGCCAGCGCTCTCTGGCCAGCAGCCGCATACCAACTGTACTCACACTGGGCTGATCTGAATACAGCTGTACGTTGAAGCAACACTCGGCACATTTACAACATAAATCAGCGCAATTAATGCAATTCAACACGACCATTTGCATGCAGTTCTTGCAGAGAAGTCATATGTAGAGTTTCTGTCTGAACCAGGGCAGTTTAAAAGGGCTGTCGAGGCTCATAAAACTACTGTTTCATTGTGAGAAAGGGAAGGTGGGAAATATAGTTTTTGTGGCTCATCAGGCTCTTTGCCAAGTTGTTCCACACTGTTATTGACTTATATAAACAGGTAGATACATTGGGTTAATACCGCTGAATCTTTCAGAGCACGACCCAAAACAGTTTAAAAACTGCAGGATGCTGAATAGGTGTTCTTGTTTTAACTTGCTGCATCTAATTTATCTTTATACCTACGTTTACATTCAACAAAAGCTCTGACAGAGAAACAGCTTCAGTCTGGCAAAGAGTGTCTGGGTTTCATTTTCTCTTATCAAATCAATATCTCTGGTCCTCTGTGGCAGCCTGCAGGAAGAAACCTGTTGCTTATTGCTCGGTTAATTCAATCAATTCAGGATATACACGTGTGCCCGTCCGTCTGGCTCACTTACCAATGACAGGTGGCTCGTCCATGGTAATGCCCTGAGATTTGAGGTGTTTGCGGATGCAGGCTAGCCGCTGAACGTTGGGGCCCCAGCGCCGGCCCAGCATGTGGACCCTCTGCACCTGTGTAACGAAACGCATCTCCTCGCTCAGCTTGCACTCGGGCCTCCAGTCTGTCGGGGGGATCACCCGGCACATGCCAGCCCCCTCGGCCAGTTCCCTCACCGCATCCAAGTACACCAGGGGGTCCTGGAACTCCCGTGGCGCTGGCCGGAAGACAGGGGCTTCACCCAGCGCCGTCCAGCCTTCTGGACGGCTCCGCTGGCGGTCCCCCTCCCTCTCCTGCCCTCGCTCCGTCTGGCGGGACATCTCTTTCTCGCGCTCCCACTCCTTGTCGCGGTCAGCGGGCCGGAAAGCTGCCGGTTTGAGCTGTCCGGGGCTGTTGCTGGAAGCAAGCGGAGAGGAGGAGGTGGAGGAGGACACAGAGGTCTGTTGGGGGTCTGAGGTAGTGCTGGCACGGCTAGGGTTCTGGGGGTAATTCTGGCCTGATGAGGGGGAGGAATAGGAGGAGCTCCGGGCGTGGGACCTGCTCTGCTGCTGCTGTGCTTGTCGAATCAACATCAGCTTACCGGCCGAGGCCCGCTTGGGTCGCTGGTTCACCGGCTCGGCCCTGGCTGCTGGTGTAGAGGGAGACTGGGTGTGTTGAGGAGGAGAGGCGGAAGGTGGAAGAGTGGTAACAGGTGGAGACTGTTCAGGATCTTTTTCTGATTCATGTCCATTAGAAACTGGAGTGGCAGCTCTCTCTTGATTGGCCGCCTTCTTGCTGCTGCTGCGTGTCTCCAGAGGCGTGGGTTGAAGCTTGGCCTTTTTGGCCTCGACGACAGTGCTTTTGGCTTTCTGCTCAACAACCCCCGACCCCAAAGGGTTGAGGACCACCTCCAGACGCCGCTTGGAGTTACGCAGTCCCTCTCGACCCATGCACTCCCCCTGCTGGCTCTGTCTCTGCTCGTCCTCCTTGGCCAGGGAGTTGTGCCGCTGCCCGTTCAGCCTGCCGTTGAGGCGGACGCCAGCGTTGTGCAGCCCATTGGATAGTAGCACCTGTTTGCGGGTTTTTGCATTGCTGTGGTGAGCTGGTGACGCTGCTTTTCCTGAGTGGGCCAGCCCGTTGCTGGCTGCTGGCTGGCTGTGCTGATTGTGATTGTGATTGTTCGCTGACGAAGGTGCCGAGGCGGCGCTGTTGTGTTTGTTGCTGCTGCTGAGTTTGGTTTTCTTTCCCAGTTCTTTCTGTTTGGCTTTGGTGTAGGTGACGTGGCCCTTGGACACGGTGGCTGTGTACTTCTTCACAGTTTTGGACGGCAGTCGGAAGTCGCGGCTCTTTTTGGCACCACCGACAGCTTGTGCTGAGCCCCCCCGCGTCAACCCGTTCACTTTAGAGACCTGAGTCAACAGAAAAGATGGGAGAGATAATACATGTTAAAGGAGTCGGATAACAAATAGGATCAGAATGATTTTGGATAATCATGAATATAAAAGAAGGAAATATTGGGAAAACCGGAATCATTGATCGGATCTCTGAATATTGAAAACATTACATGCTCAAGTTAAAAATACCATTGCAACACATTCCCCTTAATGTATGTATGTATTATTCTATAAATAAGAAAGCACCACAAGACATGTGCAGGGGTGTGGGTGCACCCACACTCTACAATGAAGATGCCAAACATTCAGATTGAGAACACTGCAGTAAAACATTTGTCCGATAGACCAAAAGTATTTGTGGAAACCTACGTTATTCATTAGAGAACCGATCAACTGTCTTGATTACTATACTTTCAGATGCTTTGCGCTTTTGTAAACTGCAGCTCAAAGTGATGTCAACACAGCCGGCTGAGATTTAGAAAAGGATATGCACAAACCAAAACCAAAACCACAACATCCCGAGATAAACAACAGTTAGGAATGGGTAGGGAAAAAAGCGATGACATGAGGGAAAACAGGGTTGGCTACATGGTCTCTGCTAACAGATGGCTGGACAGTATGAGGTAGGAGGTGGGGTCATTGGGATGGAATAGAATCCCATCGGGGCACATAAAAAAAGCCTTTTATTTGGTATGGGTTTCCTTAAATGCTATAATTAAATCTTTGGCGCTGTGAATAAAGCTGCTTTGTGTGTGCGTGTTTGAGAGAGAGCTGGAGAAAGGGACTGTGTATCTGTGCATGAATGTGAAGTCTTGAAGCACTCAGCTGGAGTACAGAGGTGTCTGGTTCCATGCCTGACTCACCGGCTACAGCTGTGGTTTAGTAGCATGGCCAAACTCAGTGCAAAATCCTTCACAGCTGGATCTGTATGTGTAAAAATCCATTGTGTAAAATGAAATTGTGTATCGGACACCATCTAGCTATTTCGCTCCATCCCGTTTCTTCAAATGATATTTCCCTTGTATGCATTTCTAAGAATATCTACTCCTCTCCCTCTTCGTCTCTTTGTTGTTTTCATGGCCCACTTTCAGTGCTGCCAAGAGTTCCTCACTCCCTTTTCTTTCTCCTTCTCTTCCCTCTCCCGGATTGGTCTTTGTTTATGTGCGAAGGCTACAGCATTGATATATTCTAAAGCTCAGTAATTGGCAGTCAATATCTCAGCGGGTTGAGCTGGGGTCAAGTTGTTGTAGTTGTCTTAACATGAAAAGTGGCTACCTCATACATAATCATTTTATTCTCTTAGAAAATATTATTTTTCCATGTTTTTACTGACATTTTTGAACAATAACGCCATCATAGAGCCATGATTGTAATTAGAAAATGTACAATCATGTTCACTGCCATCCCTCTACAGTATCTGTGCGTCTTTCTGTCCAGACCAGCTGGAAGGTAACCCCCGAAGAAGGAGAGGAGGAGGGATGTGAGAGATGGAGTTATCAATCACAGTCTGGGCGCCACAGGAGGGAGGTGACAGCCGGCCCATTGACAGGTTTGCATTTGAAGGGCTCTCGTATCACACTTGTGTGTGTGTGTGTGTGTGTGTGTGTGTGTGTGTGTGTGTCTGTGTGTATGTGTGTTTGTTATGAGATAAGAAGTTGGTAATCTACCCGGTCTGATCCCTCTGAGCTCCAGAGGAAAGTAGTGCAGCACAGCTATTCTGGGAACTGCACACGTCCAGTTCACTCTTAAAAGTATAACAGAGTCTAAAACCAAATTCCAAACTAAAATGATGTTTCACTTGACAAATGTACAGGCACCGTACCATTAATTGGAGCTGTAACTTGTTTTCTAATTGTAATTTCCCTTTGGGGAAATTACAATTAGAAAACAAGTTACAGCTCCAATTAATGGTACGGTGCCTGTACATTTGTCAAGTGAAACATCATTTTAGTTTGGAATTTGGTTTTANTGTGTGTGTGTGTGTGTGTGTGTGTGTGTGTGTGTGTGTGTGTGTGTGTGTGTGTGTGTGTGTGTGTGTGTGTGTGTGTGTGTGTGTGTGTTCTTTTTTCCCCCTTGGCTTTATTGTCTTTCTTGTTCTGTTCATCGTCCTCCTCATTTCTGTCTGCCAGTGGCTGTTAGCACGAGCTGTTTCTGTCTGTCTTTTCCTGCAAAGTATCTAAACTAGCTCCTGCCTCTTTACTCTGCCTCCAATGTTCTCCTCTCATCGTCACTCTCTTGCCATCCTCCCTGCCACCAGACCGAATCATTAAAGAGAGAAAAGTGATGGAGACTTTCCGAGCTCCCCTGAAGAGAGCCGGTCGGCTGAGCCCTCCTGTGGCAGGAAGCTGTCATGACACTGTGTCTCACACATTCACTGCTTTGTCAGCAAACTGTGGCTGGATAAATACAGTAGCTGTCTGGACAACTGCTTGAGAAGCAGTTGTCCAGCATCAGTGTTATATTGAATAAACAGCCTCATTGTGCCTTGTAGTGATTGTGAAACAATGTGAAACATGTTAGTTTAAGATTGGTCATTCATTCTTAGCTCAAAAGTAACAATTATAACAATGGTGCAGAGCATATTTTCTTCAGGCAGTGTTTATGCTTGAGTTCTCTTTTAGTCTCTCTTTCTTCTCCTCACCCCTTCTTTCCTCCCTCTCTCCTTGTCACCCTTTGTTTTTCCATTGTGAGGAGGAGTGTGTGTGTTGGAGGAGAATGATTGACGGTGGCAGGCTTAGGTTTCAGTCCCCCCTTATCTTTTAATGGCCCGGTCTTTGTGTCGGCCCCCCCGCCACCTGAGACAAACACAATACAATACATTCACACACACACACACACACACACACACACACACACACACACACACACACACACACACACACATCTGTGCGTCTTTCTGTCCAGACCAGCTGGAAGGTAACCCCCGAAGAAGGAGAGGAGGAGGGATGTGAGAGATGGAGTTATCAATCACAGTCTGGGCGCCACAGGAGGGAGGTGACAGCCGGCCCATTGACAGGTTTGCATTTGAAGGGCTCTCGTATCACACTTGTGTGTGTGTGTGTGTGTGTGTGTGTGTGTGTGTGTGTGTCTGTGTGTATGTGTGTTTGTTATGAGATAAGAAGTTGGTAATCTACCCGGTCTGATCCCTCTGAGCTCCAGAGGAAAGTAGTGCAGCACAGCTATTCTGGGAACTGCACACGTCCAGTTCACTCTTAAAAGTATAACAGAGTCTAAAACCAAATTCCAAACTAAAATGATGTTTCACTTGACAAATGTACAGGCACCGTACCATTAATTGGAGCTGTAACTTGTTTTCTAATTGTAATTTCCCCAAATATAGAGGCAACATTAGCAATTTTAACCAAACTTCTCAATTGACTCTTGACATCAATGCTCACAACTAAATTCAACCTTAAGGGCATCGCTTAAATAAACACGACCTTTCTCTATGTTAATTCGATTAGGTTGTGCTCTTGTTCAATGGTGATGTCTTTAATTACTGTCTCTTTTCCCCTCCAAACCCATAAGATGATCAGTTTATGTGATAGTATAACATAGAGCTGAAAACAATGTTTTCCTGCCATTTCGGCATACATAAATTAGCTCTCTACGTCTCTTGTTTTTTTTATGTTTTTTTGATGAGCACACCTTAAAAAAAGAGATAGCCTCATACTCATCTATCTGTACCAATTATATACATGAACAATAAAGACTCCCAAATCTAGTCTATTTCTATTTAATAGATACACATAAATTATAAAAATGTTATATTATTTCTACATCCCCCGAAACATAAGTGACAGTGGACAGGCTGTTATTGAGGTAATCGTCATATTGTTTTCATGTACACAATCTACAGAAGAAATACGTCTGTGTGCGGAGAGTGTGATGCCAAACTCAATTCAGGCAGTTCTATCAGAAGATATAATAAATCGAGCTGCACAGCAATTACAAATCGACGTCAAGTCAATGTAAACACAACACACATCACTCTATATTCACCACACTTTACACAAAAAGCAAGCCATATAAAAAGATAACATACATTACCATTTAAAAGAGAATGGAACTTCCTCTTCAGTGCAGTAAGGCGGTATTATTAGTCCGTGGAGAACTTAATTGGTTTAATCAAGTGAGAGGAATTGTCAGAGAACAGTAAGCTTCGTTAGTTTAGTTGTTTAAGCTGCAACTGTGCAGCATTACCTGCAGAACGCCCGCAAAGTTACATTACCGACCACAGACAACCCAAACACCACAACCCACCAAAACGACAAGACACAGCCAAAAAAAAGAAAGAAAAAAAAAAAAAAAAACAAACCAAAAAAGAAAAAAAAAAAAAAGAAGAAAAAAAAAAGAACAAAAAAAAACAAAAAAAAAAAAAAAAAAAAAAAAAAAGAAAAAAAAAAAGAAAAAACCAGACACACCCCCCGAGGCGGGGGCCACGACCCACCATGGCCGGGAAAAACGGGCGGGGAAGAACGGCGCCGAATCCTGTTACGAGATTGATTACTATTAATTGAAAAAACAAACAAATTTGTTCAGCTGAGCTTGATCGTTAACATTGCAGCAATGCCGATCACTCCTTTTTTGTAGATACAAAGCGTGTAGAACGATAGAGATGATTGTTGGGTGAAAGTGCGGGATATGCAGGGATACTTGGTATTCACTGTTCTGAGACAGGTATTTACGCAATGTTGTTTCGCGATGCGATAGGCCTGTTGGTTTGTCAAGATGTGGGTTGTGTACGCAGCAATTCAGTATCCTTCCAGAATGCGTATGCGAAGCAGCGTACCTGAATTAGCATAAGGTTAAAAATGTAACACACTGGTGAATAGCACTTAAACACACGAATACTGCATCAGGGAAGATATTTGACTGGGAGAAGCAGACAGCAGTAACTGGGACGGGGAGTAAAGTGACGGATCTGAAGTTACTGCAAGCTCTTGTGTTTGAGGTAAAGTTTAAGCTAAGGGAAAAGGAGATGGCCTGAGTACGTTGCAAAAAAACCAGAGGGACTCCAAAGGCGATGTTCGAGTTTGCCGCAGGCCGTTGCCTTTAGGCGAAAAGGGCAACGCGCGACACAAGGGCAAGGCAAATACACTTTTCATCATGTGGTGTTTCAAAAGTGCATTTAC
>NW_011359125.1:3080063-3089792 GCF_000735185.1 Notothenia coriiceps
GGGGGGGGGGGGAGAGAGAGAGATAAAGAGAGAGAGAGAGAGATGAAGGATAAAGAGAGAGAGAGAGAGAGAGAGAGAGAGAGAAAGGATAAAGAGAGAGAGAGAAAGGATAAAGAGAGAGAGAGAGAGAGATAAAGGATAAAGAGAGAGAGAGAGAGAGAGAGAAAGACAGACATGGAGAGAAGCCCAGCCAGAGGATAGAAGAAGACAGGAGGAAGTTTAACCCTTGCAAAGCCCTGCTGACTGACAAAGGAAGGGAGAGGCAGGAGATGTTTTTCAACACATATGGTCACATTCCTTTTCCTGCTGCAGTAGCTCCATAAAGATGTTACTACACAACAGGGCAACAAAGACAAAGCTCTGTGATTGGTCAGCTTTGGTTATTTTGTGTTTTTTCTGACATGTTTCTAATAGAGATACGTGATGTTCTTTTTTTTTCTTTCTAGAAAAAACATTTTAAAGCGTGCACCTCCTCCACCCCATGATCTCCTATATCACCCGAGCCATGACATAATGTAAACACCATAACTTTGGGTGTAAAATGAGCGCATGACACAGATTGGTGGCGTGCAACACATCCATCAAATGTCACAGCGGCACAATGACTATCAACGGGTTAAATCCTATGCCGAACTATAAATCAATTATTGTGCCGGAGTCATTTACAGCGCGACTGCCAGGACACCTCGATGTAGAGGCATAAATCCGGCTTAAGCCTTTTTTCCCCCCTCTGCTGTCTTATTAGGGAGCGATGCGATGCGGCCCTGGGCAGGTTGATTTTTAAGCAGCTCGAGAAAGGTCACTACGGCCTGGTACTAATAACACACACATAATGCAAAACCCTTTTTATAAACTAACAGGGAAAGATCTACATACAGGAGCTGATGGAAGAGAACGAGAAACACACTATGTTATCTTCATTTAGTTCTTGTTTCTTTCTTTGTTGTACATTTTAACATGTTGTTTAACAAGCACTTTAATTGAGGATGTCTAAAGCAACTAAACAAGAAAGTGCAGGGCCCTTTTTTAAATGCTGCCGAGTCGGCTAAATGTTTTGGCCCTGGATACTCCTCCTGTGCTCGCTGATGTGTGCAGCTGCTTTGCTGACAGACCTTCTTTTGTTATTTAATTAAAGTGGATAGAATCATATTGTTTTATAAAAAGGTCCCGCATGTATTTTGTTGATACAAGCCGCTATTGAATTAAGCAGAACTGAATCACGGTGAATTGAATTATGATAATGCCCTTACCCTTCGGTTTTACACACACAACCCCTAGCTGGTTTTACGGCTACATAATCACTTAACCTTTTATATGGCTTAGCCTGTATTTTCGCAGTTGGTAGTGTGTATAAATGTGTGTGAGTCTTGAACACACGTGGTTAACACACACACTGTTCATGCTAATTGAAGGGAGAGCGAGAGGGAGGCAAAAAAAAAAAAAAAGGACTAATCCTTCCAAATGATTGGAGCCATGTTGTCAAGGGCAAGATCCGTCTGTTTGACACAGGAGCTAAGACAGGGAGAGCGGAGCGTGAAGAGAAAATGAGTGAAAGGGAGACAGAGGTATAACGAGAGGAAAGGTAAAGGGAGTAAAACGCAGCGGGAGAGGAGTCAAAGGAAGCATGCCGGGTGCCAACAGAGAATTGAATGAGGAGGAGAGTAGAGGAAGAGTGATAGAACAAACACTACTAGTGAGTAAGTGAGGCTGAAGTTCGTATTGGCAGGCAGTCACTCTCATTGGGATTCATTGTTGGTTTACTGGACAATTCGAGCCACTCTGAAAACCCA
The DNA here is from genome assembly GCF_000735185.1 of Notothenia coriiceps. NCBI lineage: Eukaryota > Metazoa > Chordata > Actinopteri > Perciformes > Nototheniidae > Notothenia > Notothenia coriiceps. The sequence continues at coordinate 3,081,854 of NW_011359125.1, forward strand.
AAGCACAAGCCTGAGTCTGCATCAGCAGCAGCGCATTACAATTACAACAACAACAACAACAACAACAACAACAACACTGCAGAGTAGGGCTGCTCGATTATGGCAAAAATCATAATCTCGATTATTTGGGTCAATAATTGTAATTGCGATTATTAAATGTGATTATTCATTGACTTTGAAAACATCCATTTATTGGAGAAAAAAAAATGTGAAAAGTATGTTTTTAACAGTTGATTAACCTGAACTTTAAGTATAATTCAAATGGAAAAAAAAAAAAAAAAAAATTATTAAAAAAAAACAGAGAGGTTAATTAATAACAAACAAAATAATCGTTTTATTTTGATTACGTTGTTTTCGTAATTGTTGCAAGCCATAATCGTAATCGCGATTAAAATACGATTAATTGAGCAGCCCTACTGCAGAGAGGGTTGGCATTCAACAGGAAGGAAAAGGAAGGGGAGGAAATGGGAGAAAAGACCGAAAGGAAGCAAATAGAGGAAAAGGCATAGATGAAGAGCCTCAGAATACAGATGCTTCTGACTAGCTAATGTGATCAAACAAATGCCAGCTTTCTGACGACTAAAGCCACCTCTGCCCTCTCCCTTCCATCTCCTCATCTTTTTTCACTTTGTGGGGTTGCTTGGAACCGGTTAAGTGCCATGAAGAGGGAGGCAGGCTTTCACAGCCCCTAGCCAGCACTACTAAATATAGCAGGAGTCGCAGCAGGCCAAAACACAATCATTACTCTCCCAGACACATTGGATGGAGGAAAGGAGAGGAGAGGAAAGTCAAAGGAAGAGCACAGAGTAGGCAAAGCAGAGGAGGAAACCAGCCATAAAGAGAAAGGGGAGGAGGAAGACAAGAAAGTCACAGGAGTAGTTAGGAGAGATCATCGAGAAGAAGATAAAGAGAGGATGTGACGGGTGGGTTATGAAAATAAGAGCCAAGAGAGAGGAGGGTTTAAAATGGGCAACAAGCACGCTTCACCTCGAGCCTATTTCTAAAGAGTATTCCATGGTATCTCCAGTTGAACCACAGCTAATGCACACCAGCCACTGGAGTTTCCCTGCTGTCGCTTCTCCCACTCTCCCCTTGGGAAGCTGTTTTCTTTTCTTCCATTCCCTTTATCTTTGAATATTATCGCATGTTGGGTCTTTAAATCTCCGTTACAGGTGCTGCTGCCGGTACAGTACCTGTTTGCGCAGCTCCTCAGCAGCTCTCCTGGATGACATCCCGTTGGAGGAGCCTCTGCTGCTGGCCAGGGCCTGCTCCCGCGCCTGCTCCCGCGCCTCCGCCCGCTCACTGCGCTCCCTCAGGAGGGGCGGGGGTGGTGGAGGAGGAGGTGGCAGTGGCGGGGCCGGCGCTTCCCTCCCGTAAGATCCTCCCTTAGGCCTCGGACTCTCCCTGGTTCCTGCTTTACCGTGGCTGTGGAAAACTGTAAAGGAACAACAGGGGAGTTAGGGTGTGTTGCTTTTGATTATTGAGTGAGAGCAGGAATCTCTAATTAGCTTTAAGTGGGTTTTCGTATACAAGAAATTAGATTCGAAATAGGCTTGAAAATGTATTAGAAAATAGGAAAATTGCAGTTTTTTCAGAGATAGATGAGGTTGGAACATCGTAATGTTCCTTGAAAATGCAATCAATGTTGAAGCTAACGGCTTACATTTTCCATTCGATATACAAAATAGGTGTGTGTTCAAGTATTTCCTGAAGATAAAGAAGAGACCTTAGTTTATGTGTCTGCGAAGAGTCTTTTTTTAAAGAAAAATGTATTTATTTATTATTTATTCTACTAAAATCATACAAAAACAAAAACGTATAATTCATACACACAAATGAACAAAATTAGTAGAAGCGGGAGGGCTGAACCATAGCTTATGGGGAGTAGCCCTCCCGTGCATCATCATTAGTATCATAATGGCATTTATTTTGTCAAAAACGTATAGAAATTAAGGAGTACAAAGAAATAAAGAAAACTAATGAAAACTGGAAAAAAAAATAAAATAAAATAAAAGTTAGGGCAAGAAAAAAGTAAATGCATATATAAGTAATACTGGGAATATCCAATACTTGTTAGCTGGAGTAATCTGCAAATATGATTGTTTTTACTTTAGTGAAGTAAGGCTTTGCATAAGTCAATGTTGAGATTAAGGAATATATTATTTAGTATATGTACACATTTTATATGTGTATATATTTGTTTTTAAGTACTGCAAACTAGTTCCTAATGTACACAAGTCCAAAATAAATAAATAAATGCAAACATTAAGCCACTGTAGAGAAAGCAGGAGTGGAAAGTTCCTATCAGGTATCAAGGCAAACATACTCTAGGACATCTTTTAGGATTTGTCAGGCTACCGTCCACCTATGCCAGTGCCAATATGTGGACATAGGTCTCAATACCCCCCTGTAGTGCAGAATGTCATATTACCCCTGATCACCGAACCACAACCACCAAGTGGAAAGGCCCGCACATACATCGGAGCGACAGGGTTTTGGCTAACATATAGACCAATCAGTGAAATATGCATGATTTAAGGTGTGGATGAAAAGGTCTTTATACTACATGTCAATGAACCTGTTCAAAATGGAGGTGGACTGCATGAGCCCCCTGGGATGATGCTAAACGAGTCAAACGGGAGCGACGCAATTAACATACATATTCAATAGCTCTCTCTTCAGCTTGCATGAGGCTCAATTTAAAGTTTCATGGCCTCCTAATATCAACAGGCTGCATGGAAAGAATGACAGGAGGCCACAGCACAAACACACACAGCATTTACAGCAATGCACAACACAGACAGTATGCTCTAAAATCAAGGCACATGTTGTTAGATGATGTGTGTGTGCATTTTGGTTGCTTTCATTATCTGCAGAAGTGTGTATGTGCTATACTGAAAGGTGTGTATCCAATCATAACCTGAAGTGAAAGTCTGCAAGTCTCTGAGGCTCCAGGCTCCATAAAAAACCAGAGAAATCCTGACATTTTGAGGAGTGAGCTAAGCAAGAAACTGAGCCCAATAAAAGCGCTTTAATGTAGCTGTGTCAATATGGCACATGGCCGAGTGGGAGAGAGAAACGGAGAGCTGATGAATCGCCTGCAATGTCGGGCCTTCCTGCCTCTCTTTAGCTCCTAGAATAAAATCTTTCCCTCTCCTCTACTAATTATATTTCTTCTTTTTCTCAGCCCTCCCTCCCCTCCTCTCCTCATCCTCCCTAAGAGCCTATATAACTCTGTTCCTGCTGGAGAGTGGCCCAAAGCTGCATATTAAAGTGTCACGTTTGACACCGATCTTAAAACCCACTAAATGTACGGAGGTGTGTGTTTGACTCTTTGTGTGTGTCTGATACAGCACACACACTTTCTCTACACAAGGACCCAGTCTTGACCGTGTGTGCACACCTATGTGTGAAAACGTCCTTCTCAGTGTCCTTAACCCCTTCATCTCTATTGTCCCCTACAAAGTCTATCTGCCTTTTCCCCCTCTTATCTATGTGTTTAGCATATCACAGTGAAGGCTCCGAGCTGCTTTGCAAACAGTGTTTGTATACGAGATAAGAAAGCAGACCATTCTGTCCTTATGCACACCACAAGCCTGGATTTGTTCAGACAGGTTTCAAAATCCTATTGTTTGTGCTGCTTATACAGATATACCTGTTTGATGTACAGTTTAGTTTAAGCTGCAGTTACAGATGCTCATGAAGAATAAGAGAGAACATTCAATCCGTCTGTGTTTTGTGGTGTCAGTGAACTATTCAAACGGTAGCACACAGATCCCCCAAGAGTTCAGTTCAAGCTATGGACCTCCCTCTCCCCTTTCTCTCTTACTCCCAGCAGCCGCCCTCCTCCTCCACATTCCACTTAAGAGGATGACAGAGGAAAGAGATGAGCAAAGCGTTCACCTTTTGAACCTTACTGCCGGCGATTCTACAGACTGAGGATGGGAAGTGAGAGAGTAAGGGGGGGGAAAAGGAGGAACCATGAAATCCAGTAGTTGTTTTGAGGGGAAACGCTTGGCTGGAAGGATTGTGTCCCCCCGACGTCAGCCAAGAGTGAGGGCCCTAGAAGTCAGATGTTCTTAATGTAGAATCCTTATTTAATTGTTGGCATTAAAACGATGCAGCTTACTTGTTTTCATACTCGTGTAAACTGGGATTGGGAGTGGGTCTGTTCTCATGGGCTCAGTTGCATGCATGCAATCTCCAAAATGTTCCGCACAAGTGTGTGTATGTGTATTCATCCAAAGGTCTACGTGCCCCAAGGGGTGGAGTATGCTGTCAGTGCGCTGTGCATGTGTCGGGGGCCCCTGCCAGCTGTTACAGTGTGCATAAACACTTTGTTAGGGCTTAGCAAGCTAAGTGTTAATTGGGGTGGAAAGACTTGATGTGCTGCTCTGCTCTCCCATGTGACTAGCCCTGTCTCTGCAGAGGAAAACAAGAGTGCAAACTTAGGAATTGTCTCACGTTCACGCAGAAAATAGCGCTACTACTCTGTCCCGTGACTGATTCTGTTTACGGCCTGGGTTTTTCCTCTTCCTCCGTGGAACTTCTCCATCTTTTACCTTCTCCAACTCATTTTCTCTCTGTCCATTCCTCGTTAGTTATTAACTCAACTCCCTCTTCATCTATCTCATTCTCTTAGAGTGCCCTATATATATTTCCTCTTACCTCACCTTCAACCCTACGCAATGCACTTCTTTTATTTCGCTCCGTCCTTCATCTCTTTGGATGGTAAACACAGGCAGCATATGTGAGGCCTATTAGACCCAACAGTCTGCCTCTGCTCATATTCCTGAATACATTTCCCATCAAGCCCTTGGAAATGTACGAAAGGACGTCACTCTTTACATGCTTATGCCCAGGCGTTAGTCCGGTCCTTACCATGCCCGTTGAGCGGCTGCCTGCCGGGGAGCTTGCCCTTGCGGGGGGTGGAGTGGCAGGAAGAGGTGGCCTCGGCCTGGCTGTAGCTTCCCCAACCATGAGAGTAAATCCCACCGTTCCTCACTTCCTCCACCTCCTCGCCTTCATCATCCTCCAGGTCCTCCTCCTCCTGGGAGCTTCCAAAGTAGGCCATGTTGCTGGGCAGGGCCGCTGAACCTGAGTGCAGAGAGAGAGAGACACAGAGAGGTTAATTAATAATAAAGAGGTAGGTGGGGGGAGGAGGGGAGGAAAGGACAAATAAATCACAATTTCAATAAAGAAAAAAGCACTGAAAAACAGAGATATACTGTTTTACTGTATATGAAAAATCAACTGCCTTTTTTTGGAATGCACCAGCTTTCCATGCTTGTTAAAAACAATATGTTTTTCATTCTAATCTCTGAAATGACAGTTGAATCAACATCAATGTGTGAGTGGTGAAATATTAATGTTAGAATAGAAGTTGCTCAAGCATTTGTGAATAATGGGAATTGTGCTGCTGTTTCTTTCATCTGTTATTATCCCAGCTGGTGGCCTATTGATGCTTTGTAAACCGCTCTGCACACAACGGCACCATTGTTACATTCACAAACTACACACACACACACACACACACACACACACACACACACACACACACACACACACACACACACACACACACACACACACACACACACACACACACACACACACACACACACACACACACACACACACACACACACACACACACACACACACACACACACACACACACACACACACACACACACACACACACACACACCACAATGTTAAAATGATTTGTAAAGCGATGACAGTTTTACTACAACAAAATACCTACTGTTTCTGAATGAGAATAAACCTCTTTTGTCTTCCAAAGCTCTTCTTACAATGTGAATATATAGATTTAACATTCATCTACTAACAATGACCTGTGACTGTTTACCGTCCTGTACATTTCTCCTGTGACAATGCTTTGCAAATGTAATTCCAAGACAATAATGATAATAAATGTAGTGGTGGTTTTCACAATATGACTGGTATAACTATGCACCGTAAAGAAGGAAAGGGGGGGGGGGTGATGCAACATATGTTTAAAGCTAGAAGCTTAAGCAATGTGAGCATGAAACAGGTCACCTTTCCAAAGAGAATCTCCATCTTGACAGTTTTATTGAGACATATACACCATACATGTGCTCTGATATCTAACTCTGTAAGAGGGTGACTTTAGAAAACCAAAGAGTAATTGCGGAGCTAATCCCAAATCTGCTGCCTTCACTCTTCCAAACAGGATTACTGTCAATCTCTCCCACTATTTGGGAAGAAAGTCAGAGTTCGTTTTTCATCACACTCAATCACTTTCTTTGTCATCTCTGAGAAGTCTAGCTCAATACGTGCTGGAAAGAAGTAAATGGTGTTTGGCAGCAGATAGCCTATAATGTTACCTCAGTTAGCTGGATGTAGACACACACTCTCATAAAAGGCCATAAAGCCCAAAGCTATGTTATTAAATCTCATAATGTTGCACTCGTAAATCAGGTTGCAAACAGCTGGCCCTCTCTTATAGGTGCAGGAATAAAAACTAAGACGGGCTTGTAGAGAGTAGCTTTAGCAACAGGCACTTTATGTTTGGAAAGATATATAAATATATGTACACACAGGCACAGTTGTATATCATTTCGGATTTTCATTGTGCTGCATCATGCCTCTGTGTGCTTCCAGAAGACTCGTAAACATGTTCCAGTAATATGCTCCAGCAAACCCTGTGGTTTTTGGCCCGCAGTGTAAAAAGGGCATTAATGGAAAGCAATGCACGATTATATGTCAATTAAAATGATGTTAAGCCTCTGAAAAATAGGCTGAATTTAACTAGCTTGCATTAAGCTATACAGAGCACTTTACATTACACAGTGAATTAAGCCTAGCCAATTATTTAATTAGCACTCTTGTTATAGAGGGCACTTAATACTTATCTGAGATTCAACACATTTGTTATTGTGTACATTATAAAGTTGCTTAATAAAAGTATAACAAGTCATACACCAAAATAATTCAATTAAACAAAAAGGCACTCATCTTATAAAGAAGATAAAGCATGTTGGAAATTAGCACTTTCATGTCAATAGGTCCCTATTTGGACAATATGTTTTAGATTGGAGAGATTCATGCATTAATAAATGTTAAAAAAGGGATATTTTGTCCAAAATGTGTGCAAAATGTAAGACAAATACAAGTACACTGTAAGTGGACAATGGAGCTGTGTGTGTGTGTGTGTGTGTGTGTGTGTGTGAACCTACTTAAACCCTGAATGAGAGTGTGTTTTCCCTATTGACAGAAGATTGGACATAATAGAAAGCTTAACTGATGCAGTCTGTTAAATGCTTAAGAGATTAACATTGCTCAGTTATGTATTGTGATGTTAAAAATGTCTATCGAAATAAAAATAGAAAGCAAGAGTTCTTAAGGGATCACTGAAGACCACCAACACACTTCTGTAAATCAACTTCTTAAAATCAGTATTTTTCAAAGTGGGGGGCCACCAGGGGGGTCACGCAAAGTTTGAGGGAAAGGGGAAGTTAATTTAAAAAAAAAAAATTGTTATAAAGAGAGATGTTATTAATAACTGCATATCTATCAATCTATGTGTCCTTTGATGCCAATCTTTTAATATTTTGTATTTATTAATATTTTATTTGTTTTTAAATCACACGACTGCCCTTCAAGCCAATCAGAATCGAGCTGCCGCTACTGAGAGTGAAACTGATTATCTGCTCAGCTTTTGGAGCAAGTGAGAGCTAGTGAATATTTCGCTCTGCAGCTGGATGAGAGCACGGATGTAGCAAATATTGATGTTTATATATGAATATAAATATGTTTATAGTTAATATTACTGTTGAATATTATATATAATATTATTAAGGCATTAGTAGCTTTCAAAAATGCTAAAAATATATGTTAATTGTTCATACTACTGTTCAAAATTATATAATATTATAAAGACAGAAATCACTTT